>NC_056726.1:396874615-397092115 GCF_019279795.1 Protopterus annectens
ATCAGTTATAGTTAGATTTCTATCATCTTTTGATAAAGAGATGGTTCTTAAATCTGCTTGGGCTAAAGCTCCTGTTAAGATTAATGAAACAACTGTGCATTTTGACAATGACTATTCTTCCATGGTATTAGCTAAAAGAAAAGTTTTCTGCCACTAATAAGGGAGCTTAAAAAGCACAGTTTAAAACATACCTTCTGTTTCCTGCCAAGCTTAAAATCTTCCTTCCTGATGGTCCTAAAATTTTCGATGACTTAGACTCTGCTTTACTGTTTATTAAAAAAAAATAAGATTTTGGAAAAAATAGAAGAAATGGAATGGGCTAGTCCTTCGTTAAAGAGACTGGCAACTGAAACTTCGTGGAAGACTTCACAGAAGAAGAAGAGACTAAAAAACAAATGATTTGTACTATGTTTTTTTTCTCTCTCATTTTATTTTATTATTAATCTTTTTAAATATAGTTCCTGCATTTCCAAGAAGCAACAAATATTTTGAAAAAGATTTAATCAAAGTTATTCTCTGTGTGCAAAGAAATGTTTTGTTTCATAACTAGTCAAAATATCTGGAGATTTAATGGCAAGCTGTGATTTAACTTGTTTCTCTTTCTGAAGAGGAAAATAAGGTCAGTAATTTGATACATTTTTTTTCCTTTAAAAGTTTATATGTTCTTCAAATGCTATTCCTAATTATACTTTCTTGATTACACTGCTTATGCTTGTTTGTAAATAATCTGTCATGCTTTAACTAATAATAATTAGAACTAAATAATAGTAAATAATATGTTTTATTTTTAACTCTATTAATATAAACAGTAAGTAACATTCTATTGTATATACTTCTTATAGCTTTCTCTTACATTTTTTTTTATTTCTGCCTTACACCCTTTTACTTTCTACTCTCTTTTCTTTTCTTTATTAATATATAGAAATACTTTTGATCATATAGACACAGTAAATAATAAGATTCGCATAGGAGTTGAGTTGGGACAAAAATGTTGAGTTTTGTTACTTATTAATAATTCTGGGCTTGATTTCACTTACATAGAGTCTGTAATAACCTGTAGAATGCATTGTGAAGGTTTTGTCATGTTTAAATGCATTTACACTGCTAAATGAATGTTTGTCACTAGTTTTTAATAAGTTTCCCGCCAAAATGTTAAGAGAGACTATCTGGGATGTGGGCTGTCTCATGCACAGTGTCCATGAGCTACTTCAAAAGCTTCAATTCTCAGAATTCTCACAGAGAAGCTGAAAGCAGCTGGTCTTACCTTTGACCTAGATATCACACTGACACATCACAGATACAGGAATAGCAGATTAATAATATGTGTTAGAAACCTATGTTCCAAACATATACATTACTATAACTCATTTCATTCATCTGATTGACAAGCATAAATAATTTTATAACTCTATACTGGAAGAAATTGTCATGTGATATATTTTAAAGCAGTAGTATAGCATGTTTGTAAAATCTGGTTACTAAAATGTGTTTGCTGTGCATTATTTTGTATAAAGCAGACAGATTTATTGAAGGGACAGCAATGTAAGATGGTGCTCAGTAAAGATACAACTCAGTGAGATCATATATATATATATATATATATATATATATATATATATATATATATGTATGTGTGTGTGTGTGTGTGTGTGTGTATGTGTGTGTATGTGTGTGTGTGTGTGTGTGTGTGTGTGTGTGTGTGTGTGTGTGTGTGTGTGTGTGTGTGTGTGTGTGTGTGTGTGTATGTGCATGTGTATGTGTGTGTGTGTGTGTGTGTGTGTATGTGTGTGTGTGTATACATGTGTATATATATATATATATATGTATATGTGTATATGTGTGTGTGTGTGTGTATATGTATATATATATATATGTGTGTGTGTGTGTGTGTGTGTGTGTGTGTGTGTGTGTGTATGTGTGTGTATGTAGATATGTATATAAATGTTTCTGAGAATCTGCTTAACTATGAAGTATGATTTATAACAATTTCTATGAATACAATATTTTATTCTATTGGCAATAATGAGTTTGAGTAAATGCTCATATACAAGCAATTCAATGTTTTTTGGAAGCTGTTAACTGTATTTACATGACAGAAAATAGATGCATCCTAATATATGTAATGTCTGAATCATATTAGCCAAAGTTTTTGATTTAAATGAATGTTAGAACGTATTTTCTCTCCTCTTGATTTCTAACATCAAGATTATTTGAATGCTATTTGAATACAAGTGTTTTATATTACATGGATGTATATAGTAGTATGAACAGTTTAAAAAAAAAAAAAAAAAAAGGTTTATTTTAGTTTATATGATGCTGTTTTACCAAATGTGTAGTCTTGTCTTGCTAGATAATTGAATTGAAAACTGTTAACTTCAGTTAAATATAACTAGTATTAAATTGATAAGGTGGTAGCTGACGTACTGCTGCTTAGGGTAGGGGGTTAACTTGAGTGGTAAATACTACTCTAAGTTGGAGTTTACAACTCCAGGCTGGATGCAAGGTTTAATCCTTACATTATTTTCACTTGTTCATTGTTATTTGTATATAGTTTTGACATCCACAATATATTTTGTACATTCATTGTCACTACAAACAAAATTGAATCCTATACGAAATCCCATAAGAGATTCAATAAATACAGCTATATTTAAAGGTACACCTAAAGGAGGAGATGTAACATTACTTATCTTGTTATTTGTTATTTTGATCATAAGATTCTTAAGTTTTAAAAATGCCAAATGACATCTTTAAAAGGAATTTCTTTAAACATTAATGGATTGAATAATCCATGTAAAAGGGCAAGCCTAATAAGATACATTAATTTACATAAGGCCAACTTAGTCTTCCTACAAGAAACCCATCTCTTGAAAAAGATATTGATAAACTAGCCACAAACAAATATACAGTATTGGTTAGTTCAGAGCACACTCAGAAAAAGAGGAGTGGCTATTTTATGGAATAAAAGTATGCCCATTCCTAAAACCATTAAGTCTTATCAGGATGACAAAGGAATGTTTTGTATGGTTACAATACAAATTAATGGGAAGACTTACACTTTAATTAATGTATATTGGATACCTGGAATTGGTATTAATACAATGAAACATCATCTTGATAAGATCATATCATTCTCTATAGGAGATATTATTTTAGCTGGTGACTTTAATTGTATACTACATGAAAGTGATACTACCACTATAGGAAAGAGAAGAATTACATCTAATGCAAAACATTTAAAGGATTTTGCTAATTCTTATCATTTGAATGATATTAATAATCAGATAGATTCAAAATAATTACCATACACCTTTTTTCTAACAGATACAAAACTTATTCAAAAATAGATAGGGTCTTTATTTCTAACCAGATGGTAACAGATTTAATTAATTCCAAAATCATTTCATGTCCTATATCTGATCATAATTCAATTGTTTTTGAATTCATGATAAAAAATACTCATAATGTTCAGATCAAAAGGATACCAGCATACTTAACTCAACTAAAGACTATAAAGAATATATACTTTCAGAAGTAAAACATTTTTTAGACATAAATAACACTCCTGAAGTCTCCATTGTTTATGTTTGGGATGCCTTAAAATTATATCTATATGGACAAAGTATCAGATGGTATAATAATAAAAGGAAATCTTGGGATAAGGAATTGTTAGATATTCAAAGTAAATTAGACTCATAAACATAATAATAAAGAAAATATTATGGACAAGAAAGTTATTGAAGAAATAAACAAACTAAATGAGAAATGCAAAGAAATTTTAACTCATAAAGTTAAAATAACTTTAGAGAAATACAAGTTTTGTCTTATTCAATAAGCCCCAAATACTTACATAGACTTAAAAATAAAACAAAAAGGTTGAATAAACAAAACCATATCAAAGAAATCTTTTCTCTAAGGAAAAGAAGAATGTTTCTAGTATACCAGAAATACTAGATGAATTTAGAAATCACTTTCACAAAATTAACCATAATAATATTAACATGGAACCTAAAGATAAAATAAAGGAGTTTATAACCACAAATATGAATAAAAAGCTTAATAAACAACAGATTAAACTATTGGACAAGGGTATTTCATATACAGAAGTTATTACACAAATAAATAAGCTTAAATCAAACAAAGCACCGGGTAATGATGGTATTATACCAGAGATATATAAAATCCTTTCTAAAAATACATATTCATTAATACATAAGGTTTTTATTTTGGCCCAAACTGAGTTAATAACTCCCCCATCTTGGCAATATACATTTATTTCACCAATTTTAAAACCTAATAAAGATCCAACTAGATGTTCTTCTTATCGGCCCATCTCATTACTTAATGTTGATTATAAAATGTTTATGAATATCTTTGCTGATAGATTGAAGACAATCATTCCCGGCATTATAGATATAGATCAGACAGGCTTCATTGTAAATAGAAATACTTTTGATAATATAAGAAGAACTTTAACATTAATAGATTTTGCAAATAGGAAAACGAAAGATTTAACACTTATTAGTCTTGATATAAGTTCAGCATTTGATTCAGTAAGTTGGGACTATCTGTTTACCTTAATGAAGTGCACAAACTTCTCGGATGCATTTGTAAATCTAATTGAATATTTATACAAAGGAACGTTGGCTTATATTAAGGTAGGAACATATGTTTCACAAAAATACCCATTCTTAAAGGTACAAAACAAGGATGTCCACTTTCTCCACTATTATTCACTTTAGTAATGGAGCCTTGGGCTAATTTGATCAGAAACAGTACTGACATAGAGGGTTTTGAAATAGATGAAAATACAACATCCAAAATTCAACTTTTTGCAGATGATGTTCTAATTACATCAGCAGGATCTAATTCTTCTACACAGTCTCTATTTGATAACATGATGAATTTTAAAAGTATTTCTGGTTTAATATTCAATGTTGAAAAAACTAAAATACTACCTATATATACACGAAAAAATATTCTCATTAGTGATTTTACTAAATATGTACCCAATTCAGGTCAGATAACTTATTTAGGTATAATACTATCTAAAGATATTAAATCTATTATATATAATAATTATAATACCTGTTTTCTTAATATACAAAATCTTTTTAATACCTGGAATAATATGTTTTTTACTATGGAGGAGAGACTTACAATTATTAAAATGATAATATTCCCCAAGATTTTATACTTAATACAATCAATAATACTTCCACCTACAAAATTATCAAGAAACTGAACACACTAATGTTAAATTTCTTATGGGCACCTACTAGACCTAGGATTGCATTAAAGAAACATACTAATAGCTGGTCTCAAGGGGTATTTCTTTTCCAGACTTTAATTTATATACTATCTCTTCTATTGTAAAAGTTATTACTTTATTAATAGATCAGTTATATGTCACAAAATGGAAAGATTATTGGGAGCTAATTAGTATACACTTCATGAAAATCTCCTTAACACATAAAAATATGATTGTAAATAACTCCATGTTATGGTTACTAAAGGAATTTTGTACTTCACCTATTACACCTAAACATATGGTTTGTTACCCATTAAATATTATTATTAGTTATCGTGACTTTATATTCATGCACCCTAAGTATAGGGAATGGAATTTTATTGTATTTCCTATAATGTATACTCAGGGTATGCTTTTGTCATCTACATCTGAAGGAACTCATTTAGCTATAGATAATGATCTAAAGTACTGGTATCAGTTGATATCTGATAATAAAGTTAAAAATCTAGATTTCTTAAAACAAGAATTTGATCTAAGAGAAACTTGCTGGTTAGAGGTTCAGACCTTTAGACAACATCTCATTAATAAAATAGATTTAATGTCTATAACTGTTAAAGAATCTATTCCAACACTGATTGATTACTTGATATTAAATTTACAACATAAAGTTTCTGATAAAGGTAAACTTTCATACATACATAAAGTTATCAGACAAGAAACTTTTTACAGTGTAGATTCATACTGGAATTATTTCACTTCTATTAATGGGGACCCACCAAATCAACAAGATAAACAATATATATTGGAATCTGCTTATAGAACTACGTCTTCCATTGTCTGGAGACTTTATACATGGAAATTTTACATAGATCTTTTATACACCTTTGATGATGAATAAAATAAATAATAAAGATAATCTATGTAAGAGATGTAATGTAGAAATTAATGCTGACTGGGCTCATATGTTTTATGACTGTATAAAATTGAAAGAATACTGGAAGTCAATTAATGAATTTTTGCAGGCTCTTTTACAGATAATTTCATTATTTCTAAATCTCTTATATTATTCAACACACCTGTACCTCAAAGTGTTAAAAAGGTTAAGCTTCCCTTGTTATGGTCTATTCTAGCAGTGGCTAGGAAAATAATAACTAGAAATTGGATTTCAGATACACCTCCTTCGTTCAATGAATTTAAAAATGTTATGAATATAGTGTGCCATATGGAAATAAACACAATTAGGACTAGAACAAACAGAAAAACATCTTATTTTATTGTATGGGATAATTTACAAAATTTGTTAAAAAATTTTAATTTCAATAGCATGGTATTTTAGTTTAATTAATTGATCTGATTGTAGTGGATGTCTTTGTAAATACTTTAGTTGTTTTGTTGAATATTATAATAATACCTATTTTTAATTACTTGCATAAAATTGTTATGATATTTCTCTTATATGTTAAAACAATAAACCTGTTTTGAAAAAAAAAAAAATACATTTGTTTATTTAACATTTGTTGACCGGGAATGTCCGACTAGGTTCCACAGATCCTGTTTTCAGCAGAGGCCCGGGGAGAAATGCTCCAGAAGCATGTCTTTTAGAATATGGGAGGAAACCCACGTGAACACAGGGAGAACATGCAAACTCCACACAGAAGGCACCGCAGCCGAGAATCGAACCGGAGAACCTCTTGCTGTGAGGCGACAGCATTAACTGCTGCACCACTGCGTCGCCCAAATCCCCCTCCTAATGTATTTCATATCTGAAACATTGCATATCTGTTACATACCTTACCTTTGTATTACTCACCTCCGCATGTTGTAGGTGTTGATTGTTCTTGTTTTTTTTTTTTTTTTGGTTTTGGTTTCCTCTGTGTGTTGTTCTTTCTTTTCACTGTTTTCCTCCTACTGCTTGTTTGTATCCGTCTCTCTGTCTGTCTGCTGTCTCTCTCTCTCACTTGCTCTCTCTCTCTCCCGGTTGGTGCAATGATATTATTGCATGTGTGGACAGCAGATACAGGCTGCATTTCTAGGTATCTGCACATGTGCATGTGATGGCCTCTGCACCAATTGATGCACAACATTTGGTAATTGCATACAGCCTGCTGTGTGGTAATTGCAGTTCTCACTGTGATTTCAGGACACTGCTATAAAATAGTAGGTTAGGTAGGCATAGCCCTTTCAGCTTTGCAAGGTGGGGACCATGCTTGTTTGCTGTGGACACTGTTGTCTCAGTCAGAAGGTTGACATATGTCTCATATCTAAAGCTGGATTGTAGCTAGTGAAATGCATGTTGTACTGAAACCTGGCTATTGCTTCTTCCAGTCCACTCTTCTCTGTGTGTAGGTTTACTCACACCTCCTAATGCTAACACTGGATACATGGGAGTATGTACTTTCTTTTCGAATTAGAGAATTAACTGGCATACAACAGTAGTTATTGCAATGTATTCCTATGGCTTTCCTATTTTCCCTTTACATTCACTCATTGTAATGCATGTTATATGTCTTTCAGCACCAAGTTATTGCATATCTGCTGCGGTGTAGTGGTACTGCATGCAGATTGGTGAGTCCAAGGTCCCAGGTTCGAGACTGACAAAGTATTTTATTTTGCTGCTGAGCAGTACAAGGGCCTTGTCATACAGAGTGACTAAGGCCCTTTTAAGCAGTTGTAAGCGGGTTTGCATGGGTTTGTGCGACGCTTAGCGATGCTAAGCTATGCTTAGCTCAGCTTACTTTATTTAAGCAATACTACGCCAAGCTTGTCTTAGCTTATCATATCTTAGTGATGCTAAGCTAAGCTTAGCTCAGCTTATTTTATTTTAGCAATACTATGCCAAGCTTGGCTTAGCTTATCATATCTAAGCAATGCTAAGCTAAGCGCACACATGCACACACTGGTGCAAACCCACATACTACTATTTACAAGGGCTCACTCCCGCTAACCCCTGCGCTCATTTATTTGACAGAAAAGTAAATGGGGAGATAGGAATGTAGTGATAAAGGGTGCACAAAGCAGGGAAGACAGTAGGGAAACCACCTCAGGATGTACAGGATGGGTGTGGAGAGGGTCCATAGCTGCCCATTTCTTTACCAGCAACAGCTGTGCATATGCAATACATTAGGAGGGGGATTTGAAACATTCCACCCCTGAGGGAGGGGTGAGGACAACTAAGTATGTAAGGTGCTACTGTAACATTATTCCCTACTAGCATGGCTGATTCTCTTTTCACAGTCATTTCATGCAATTCCACAACACCTGCTGGTTAAGGCACATGGAACAAGATTTGTGTTATGCCATTCCTATTTTCCCTTTACATTCACTCATGGTAATGCATGATATATTGCTTTCAGCACTGTGTTATTGTATACCTGTTGTGGTGTAGTGGTACTTCATGCAGATGGATGAATCTAAGGTCCTGGGTTCGAGACTGACAAGGTGTTATTTTATTTTGCTGCTGATCAGTACAAGGGCCTTGTCATACAGAGTGACTAAGGCACTTTTAAGCAGTTCTAAGCAGGTTTGCGTGGGTTTGCGCGATGCTTAGTGATGCTTAGCTAAGCGCACCCCCTCTTACTACTGCTTAAAAGTGCTTACTCCCACTAACCTCCGCGCTAATTTCTTTTAAAGAAAAGAAAATGGGGAGATAGGAAAGTGATGAAAAAGGGGGCACAAAGAGGGAAAGACGGTAGGGAATCCAGCTCGGGATGTGCAGGATGGGTGTAGGGAAGGTCCATAGCTGCCCATTTCTTTACCAGCAATGGCTGTGCATATGTTTGGAATTTGGTGTGAAATTTGAAACCTTCCACCCCTGAGAGAGGGGTAAGGACAACAAAATATGTTGTACTGCCAATTAGAATTATCAGTTTATATGTCCAGCGGTCATGTGTGCGAATTGGGCAGCTATGTATGGGGCGTAACTTTTTTGTGGGTACATATTGCCCTTTTTTTAAATTTTTTTTTTCAGGTGAGAGTGGAATGTGAGGTAGAGGAAGTAGGTATATTTGGGGGGGTAGGTAGGGGAGGTAAACAGACAAGACAAACAAGATGCATACAGGGGTAGAGTTTGACACATGGGGTGGATGAACACAATTGATGGGGAAGGATGTTTGGAAATCGCAAGCCCATGAGCCCACAAATGGTAACAGTGGAACTGAGATCCCCACCCATGGGCAGTCACCACTGCACCTTCACAGCCCCAAGGGTGGCTGTGCTGGGGGCTGAGTAGGAGGGGCAGGCTCACCCATGAGATGCACCACTCTCACCTAGAGCTTGTGTAGGGGATCAGTGACTGAACGCTTGATCTCCCTATGCACCACAGCATGGACACTAGCAAGGGTGACAGGTGGCCCTCCTCCGCCCATGCTTGCACGGGGGGATGAGCCCCATCCTCTGCAGCGTTTCCACCCGAAGGTGGCACAGGACCAATGGAGGAGGGGAGCCCGGGCTGGGCACCAGAGCCACTGGTGCCAGGTGCACTCGCCAACTGAGGTAGGACAGGAGGGTCCGCTGGGACCAACCTTCCCATACGTTCTGTGGTTAGGTGTATTTAATTTCAACATAAACAACAGCATTCCAGATTAGTTGTAACAGCATGCAGTAATATTCCCATTAACCCAAAACACCAAGGTTCCAACAGTTGAACAGCAAGCATTACACATGCATATATTGAGCAACAGTGGATATTCCAACAGCATGCAAGGATGTTTGGTAGCAACAGGCCACCATGAATGTGGTGTTTGAACAGGGCACATGCATCAACATCAATGCAAATATTTATAAAACAATAGGACATATGTCCCAACAAATATTTAAGTTTACACATACCCATTGAGGTGTGGAATTGCATGGTTTATGCACATACGGTAGGGTGTAGAGAAAACATCAGTTAACATCTTATAATGACCTTTTAGTCTACACTACATTCCCAGTGACTGCAAGTGTATCTCCCCTACCTGTATTATTACACTTCCCAACATACATTAGGTTGTGTCATGGTTTTGGCTAGTTCAATATATGCCTGACCTATATCTGGCATTAACTGTCCAGGCTGCTGATGTTACTGCTACATATTTCCTGTTTGCATTTATATTTCTTTATCTACATATTTGGGATGTTTCACATGACATATTCACTTTGATTTGTACAGAACCCTGCATTTCTTGATACACACTCACATTTCTGGTGAATAATTACATGCTACACATGTGCCAGGTTTACTTATTCATGCCAGCCAGTAAATTACTATTTTGGACTGTATATATGTTCCACAGCTACTAGCACTTTCATCACCCACTTTATATGGGACTGCATAACTCTGGGTTGCCAGCACATTTTCAAACAGTACTGTTTGTATAATGCAAGGGAACAACAACATTTCATACTCTGTGACACAGACACACTCTGGGTTTTAGACCTTTATTAATGACATTGCGCAGTTTTCCACAGGCTCACACCTTTATTTGATTTAATGTTGTTTATGGCAGTCATGTTCAAGACATATTATACCTTTATTAATAGGTTAGAACAATCTTTTTTCAGGGTCACTCACTTATGTTATATGAAAGTGCCTGCAGAGATATTATTCTAAACATGTTACCTTTCTTAATGGGTTACTACACTCTTTTTCTGCCTCTCTGACGTTTTTATCTGGCAGTACATGCAGAGGACTTATTCAGGCAATTATATGGCTGTTTTATTGGACTACAACACATTCTTTCATGCTCTCACTTAATATTTTATATAACAATACATGCAGAATAGTCACTAACCTGCCTGGTGGTGCAACCTTAGCAGCCTATCAGCATAGGCTTGCTGATTCGAGACACGGTCACCTGCAGTTGTGAAGTAAATGAAGGGATATTGAAACATACCTATCCATTATATGTACTCCATTATCAATTCTTACATACTGCATTCCATTGCTACTTACTCAGTTGTGGGGCATCCTGCATCCTACGGGCCTCCTGTATCCACTGGCTCAGGCGGTCCTGCTTTCGTCTCTTCAGGTCTGCATGGTGGTGGCGGACCTGCTCACCAATCTGGGGAACGCCTGTGGCACTGTTGAGGTCACAAGCTAACCGGTTTCACGCCTCTGCCTTGTACTCTGTCCCTTGGAACTGGCCCTGCAGGAGTCTAGACTCGTGACGGTGGACAAGGAGCCAAACCATATATTTAGACTACTCGATGCCCCAACGTTGCACTCAGAAGTGTGATCCCTCTCCTACACCTGCCATTCTGACTGCAAATGTGTGCCACAACCAGTTATGGCGAATATTCCCACCTATGGGGCTTAAATATGCCGCATTTCCCGAACTTTTTTCTGATTGGCCGTTTTGTAAAATTCTCGGCTAACTGCAGACCTGCTTAGTAATGGTTAAACTAACATTCATAAGTATATGAATGTTAATGGTGGCTGCTTCCCCTATGTTATCATGGCTTAGTGGTTCTGTACATTGATTATGATGCACAGGGTCCTGGGTTCGAACCTTGTAATTGTTTTATTTTAATACTGTGTAGACAGGCTAGGGGTTGTGGCTGCGTTTAAGCAACTTAGCTCTACGTTGCTCCCCGGTGCCCTACGGTGCTCTGGTTGGCACAACGCGCACGTCCGCGCAAACACATTGGGCTGGGTAAAACGCTTTTAAACCATGGGCAACTCTGTTTAGCTGGGTAAAGCGCTATTAAACTATGGGCACCTCTGTTTAGCTGGGTAAAGTGCTATTAAACTATGGGCACCTCTGTTTAGCTGGGTAAAGTGCTATTAAACTATGGGCACCTCTGTTTAGCTGGGTAAAGCGCTATTAAACTATGGGCACCTCTGTTTAGCTGGATAAAGCACTGCTTCAGAGCAGGCTATTATATATCTGGATCCTTTGAAAATATATATTTTGTTCACTGATACATTAGCCATTTCACTGCTTTTCATCATATTTTAATCATATATATGTCTGGTATTATTTCAAATACTGATTTAAAACATAAATGTGAAGGGGAGTGGTGGGAATCGAACCGTGAATGCCTCCTCTTTGCGCATACACTCTACCATTACGCTATTGCAATTTGGATTAATTTGCATAAGTAGTTCTTATATGCTCTTCAATGTCACAATTGCTAACTGTGGTTAAGCAACGGGCACACCCGCATAAACAAGTGCAAATACGGGCAGCTATATCGTGGATTTAAAAAAAAAATAATTTATTTGTTACGTTTTATAACTGTGATGGGGGTTTACAGTGTCAGGGAGTGTGGTGTTGGGTGCAAGTACATTTGCGCGAACTCGCTCTTGTTTGTTGACACTATGCTTTTTAAAACCTTGCAGGGGCGTGGACTTTTAGACTGTTCGGCAGTCGGAGATGCCCCCTAATTTCCTACTCAGTCCGTGTAAGAGTTACGGATGAGTCAGGGTGCCCTCATGAATATTCATGGCACGCTGACGTCAATCCATTCAACTGCAGCCTCCGAGTAAGACTTATTAAGTCTTACACAGAGAATTAGTAAATCCGTGGGACAGTGTTATCTTTTCACAACATTTTGGTTGTATTCATAATACTTCTTTTTAACTTGCTTGTCTACTGTCATTTATATTTGTCCAGCCTGAGACTGAAATAGGTCTATCTGTATTAGTGATCTACACTGATTACCAAATTGAATAAATAAATATGTGTGTGTGTGTGTGTGTGTGTGTGTGTGTGTGTGTGTGTGTGTGTGTGTGTGTGTGTGTGTGTGCATTTGTAGTAACTGGTATACATAAAATTAAGTAGGCAAGCTTAACATATTTAGAATTTCTAAGAAAGGAAGAAATGGATAATTACTGAGGTGTAGGAGAGCAAGAAAATATTGTGAAACCTAGTTAAGGAAAATGACATATAGGAGTACTAAGCTACTATCTGAAATGCTATGGTAAAGATAGTGTAAGTGTATACATTTAAGTTGTTGCTTTATAGCGTTATGAAGAGGTAATAGAATAAATTAATCTAATATTTAGGATGCACATCACTGGGTGTTGTTTAGGCATTGTTTAAGTTTTGCTTTCACAATCTTTGTTTATATGTTTTAGCTGCAGTTGAAGGACATTCCAAAGCTGTGAGAGATAATTAGAGTACACCTAGTTTCCTGCAGAATAGTTTGATTTGGCAGTAATTAAGAGAAGTTTTTCATGTTAGTATAGATCCTGAGTTGGTGAATAATGTTGTACGGTATTATATAATGCTGAGCATTTTTGGTGTTTATGGATGAGGTTGTGGGCTGTAAGTAGTCATGTGGGGGATAAGTAGTGTGGTAGTTCCATCCAGTTTAGTTGCTTTAGGCCTAGGCACTGATGTGTTTTGTCAGGGAAGTTGGTAGAAAATTTAACCATTTTATTATAGTATGCTTCAAGTTTTATCTTGTAGGTAGAATGAAGATTTGTAAAAATTGTTGATGCATAAAAGAGTGAGGGGAAGGAGATAGGACTCACCTTTTTTTTTTTAGATGTGTCTATGAGATAGGGTTTTGCTGGCTAGAGAATGCTAAGTTACTGATGGGTTTTCATGGAGACTTGCAAAATGTATTTTTCAAACTTACATTTTTTTCCCCACTGTGACTCCTAGTAATTTAGTATTGGGTATAATTTACAGTGGTATTATTTGCTCATAAGATGCAAAATGTTTGTTTTTGGCCTGATAGATGTTTGGTATGAAAGATATTAATTTTTGTTTCGATTTAGGAGTAAGTTAATAGCTGAGAGCCATGATTCAATGGATGAAAATGACTCTTGAGTATCTGTTTGTTTGTAGTTGTGAGAGAGTTGGAGCTGAGTAGATAATTACAAAGTCATCTATATACCGTACTTTGCAGGGCTGTTTGGTTGTGATACAGATATTATTTATAGAGATATTTAAAGGCAGTGCACTTAAGATAGATCCTTGAGGTACTCCTATGATAGGGGAGGAAAGGAGAGAGATCTTGTTGCTATTTTACCATTTGTCTATTTGAAAAGTAGCTATGGAACCAGGAGAGAGAGAGGAGTGAGTGAGGTCAAGAAGACACAGTTGTGTGAGTAACTACTGGTGGAAGACAGTGTTGAATGATTTGGATATGTAGAGAAAATGAATGGCAGTAGATTACCTGCATTTCTGTTCTGTTAATGGTATCAGGGAAGTTAAGGAGGGCTGCTGTTATGCTGTGATGTGTGTGAAAATCATGTTGAGTCTTGGAGAGGAAGTTGTTATCAGGGAGATTTTTGACAAGCTGACAGTGAATCTGCTATTCTAGGACTTTTGGTAGAGTGAATAATCTGTGTAGGTTCCTTATTTATATAGGGGTATGATGGAACATTTTTCCAAAGAGTGAGGACACAATTTTCTATGATAGAGTGGTTAATCACTATATAATTTGGGTAGGCTAGTTCATCTACACCAGTTTTAATATATTCAGCAGCCGTGTTCACAATGGACAAAGTTAGTTGGTTTTAGCTTAAGAAGTATTTTATGGTTTGCCTTTGTTGTATGAACAGACACAAATGGTGAAGAGTTGCCTTTGAGTAAGGAAAGAATGGCTTCCATGAAATGGGTGCTAAAATATATGGCAATGCTGGTATCACTAGTGGTTGGAGAGTGTGTGGTGGTTTATCTCAGATGAATGAGGTTGTTTATTGATGTCCATAATGCTTTAGAGCTTTTTTGAAATCTGTGCTGAAGGTTGGTGTAGTAAATTTTTTTTGTCAGTTGTAATTTGATTAGACATGCTGTAGAGATGTTTAACATTTGGAGGGTATTTTGGGTTTTGTTATTTGCCTAGACTTTCCAGGCTTTGTTTAGTTGTATCATGCATTCTGTTTTGACTTATTTTGTCAACCTTTGTGCTGAGTTTGATTCTATTATTTAGGTTCATGCAGATGCTAGCCCATTTAGTATGTTGAGAAATGTAGTTTTAAATGTAGAAAAAGCATAATCTAGAGGCATATTTTTTAACCTATTCTGGTTTTATTTTGGATGGTTAGCAATAAAACTTTCCTTATTAAATGTGGAAAGTTAAGCATCCTGCTATATACCAAATGTTATGTAAAATCTGTATTGTTGTCTGAGTGCAAAAGTTAGAAGGTGATCACTGATTGTGTTAGGTAAGCATACAGACATGCTTATGTTGTTTGATATTGAAGTGTATATCCAGTTTAAAGGAGATTGTCTGTCACTACTTTGATACATCTTGTGAAGGAAGTGATAAGCTAAGAAAGTCCATATTGGTTTATAGAGTTTGTGGGGGGTAGTAAAATGTATCACTTGCCAATAAATATTGACGTATCCCAGTATGAGAGTTTCCTGGGGAATGATGTGAGTTATCCACTGAAGGATATCCTCTGCTGCAGTGAAATTGTCACTCGGTGGTATGAATATGACTGTAATACAAATGGTTTTAAGTGTGTTCATTCTGAGGAATTTCAGCATTTTTGAATCCAGGCAGGGTATGCAGGTAGAACATCAATTCCAGAGAGTATTTTGTACAAGATGTCTACTCCACCTGCTGGGTTTTTTTTTTGTTTGTTTTCTCTAGCCTTTCTGTAGATGTTAAATCCTGGGGCAGGATGTCTTCTTCTATGAATGATTTAAGTTTGGGACATATAAGGTTAGGTTTGCATAGATGTCAGGTATCTTACTGCAAATGCTTCTGAGATTCATATGGAGTTAAAGTAAGCTACTCCATCTTGTACAGAGTGGGTGTGTGCTGGAAGTATTTTATTTAGGGGTGGTGAGAGTGGTGAGTGGTTGTTGTGCAAGTCCAGGCTCAGAATGGATAAGACCACTATGACTGACCATAGATATAAAATGATGCTTGTAGGAATATAGGCATTTATATGCATACTTGTAGTTAAAACTGTATTTTGGCAATGTGGGGCTGTGAGACAGACATCTGTAGTTAAAGATGTCACTGCAGGCAATTAAATACGGATTGGGAGATATGTTAAAAAATTTAAGAAGAAATGTATTTGACATCAATGGGTTGGTGGATGCTGCATAGGTAACTTGAATATGTGTAGCGTAAGATGTTGTGAGCCAGAGAAAGTTTATTATCTGGAGTATGAGTATGTGGTGAATAGACATTATGCTGGTGAAGGGATGTTGGGAAAGTAGAAAAGTTGTGTTTGGTTCAGTTGGATGGGACTGTAGGTAGGTGATGTGGCAGGTGATTATTTACTTGTTTGTATCTATTATTGTAGCCTTTGCAGTAGTTTGAGAGTTAGGAATGGGTTGCAGAGACAGAGAAAAGTTACAGTGGTAGGTGGATTACGAAATGCATTCTTTTGTTTTGTGTTTGATTGTGTTTGTACTAAGTAAAATGAGTATATATTATGATATTAACTATATTTGTGAAGCTTTGCTTATAAACCACTCCACGTAAATGCAATACTTACACTATTATGCTTGTTGTAAGCACTTTTTGTGGGCAGAGATGTATATTTTTCCATGCATGTATGCTGTTCATACACATGCATAAAAAGCTGTTTGCTGTCCACAACTGTATGCTGCAGACCTGAACCATCCAGAAGTAGTTGCATATCTATGTCATTGTATTAAAAAAGTAATACATGTAAGTTCAGATGAAGTATCACACATACACACGTGCGCACACACACACACATACACACACACACACACACACACACACACACACACACACACACACACACACACGCGCAAGCACGCACACACACACACACACACACACACACACACACACACACACACACACACACACACAGTCAGAATTATTTCCAGGTGAATGTTTATGAATAGGCAAATTGTCTCTTAACATTGGTATTGTTGTGGGTAAAAAATCTCAAGTTCATCAGGATAAATAGACACAGGCGCAGATTCAATAAAGGCTAACTGGTCCACTAAGACCATGTGCATATCATGGCATGACGTGCACATGGTAGCACACCAATCCACACCCATGTAGTGCTGCACAAACACTGGAAATATTGAGGAATGCTAACTGAAGCATAAGCAGCTGAATTGTTTGCTAATAAACCGATTCAAGATGGAGGAGCTATTCAAAAAGCTATAAAGCAAGAGTGTAGACTTAGTGCAGGTTTTCCCTGCAAATTGCAAAACTTATTGGAATACAGCCATGTAAGGTACTCTACATGGAAACAATGTTAAAGCACAAGCTGATGCTGCCACTGCAAATATACTTTGGGCAAGAAGGAGAATGGCATTTAGACCCCTTTTAACTTACCATGGTCTACATGATGTGGACACTGTAGTGTGCTACAGGGTGGATAGGATAGAGACACACTACAAGAACTGTGCAAACTCTGTCATCCACAGCTAAAAGCAAGGGCAAGCCAAGGGAACAAATACCTGTAGAAACTAAGGTATGTGTAGCACTTAGAATATTAGCTACAGGAACCTTTTAGAGGCCAACAGGGCATATGCTGTGGATATCACAGGCATCCGCAGCCAGAAGCCTACATCAATTGCTGAAGGCTATGCTACAACATGCCACTGATTACATGTATTTTCCCCATACACCCATAGAAACACCAGGATGACTACACAATTGCAAGTGCAAAACTCTTGAAACTCAGCTTTTGATATGGAAACACACAAACAGTACTTGATTTCCCCACCCCCAAAACAACAGGACATTGACAGTTTGTATAATCCAAGGAATAACACATAATTCTCTTGTTATAAATTCTTTCCACACAATTGTCACCAAAATGGGTCCACATTTACAGTACAAAAATTAGTTGTATATGATTACTAGGCACCTCTCACTGTGCCCAGCACTCCCCTGGTGGTGTCTATGGGCCATCTTAGAAGCATAACACCCCTGTGTCATTGATAATGCAAGTACTTTATATTTCTATGGAATAAGATAGAAAAGACTTAATCTAACCAGTTTTAGCAATAAAACGTGCAATGACAGTTATTAGGGTTGTCTGTCTGTGAAAGTCAATGCATGGCAAAAATGCCTATGCCAAGAGTGAAGTATAAAAAATGCATACAGATAAAAGTTTAATCCCTTAATGCATATGTACATAACAGGGCGGGTGGCCTAATGGTTAAGGTGTTTGCCTTACAAACACAAGGTGCAGGGTTGGAGTTTCACAAGGGATAATTGGCTAGGCTTAAAATGGCTTGCAAGGACAGTTAGCTTAGTACTAATCTATGAACCTAAGTATTCTTTGTAACATGTGATCAAATGTAGCATGTACCTGAAAAATCCAAGCATACTTTAGCAACATCATAAGCCTTCTGTGCAGATAAATCTAAAGGAATCATCTATATTCTACAAATATACAAGTCCCCTCACCTTCAAGTTCCCTAGCTACATGGTTACCTTTTTATGGTGTAGACTTACATATTTGGGCAGGGTTAAGGTGCAAATAAGGTGTGAACTCATTGGAATTGCTGAATCCCAAACCTTTGGATTCATGTTTCAGATGTAAACATAGGCACTACCTCAGTATTTGTTGCTAAAGGATTGCAACTATGAATGATTAGCAGGGAGGGGGAAGGAGTACACAACAATTCAGACTCCTTACCTGCAGTGGGTGTGTCAGCCAGGATACCCTTACAAAGTGTAGACATAATTGTAGCAAGCTTTGAAATGGAAGTGAACAGCACGCATTTCTCATTTTCAGTGTACTAATAACCTAACTCTACTTCTTTAATGAAAAATGTATTTTACTGTCATGTAATATTGTCATACATTTTAAGGACAATGATACAAAATGTCCTACAGACTGCATGTATGAGAGTACAGCACAGATAAGAAAAAAATGAACACAATATAACGAGAAGTAAACAAAATCTGTGTCAGTATGAAGAAATTTATTATAATCCAAGCCAATAGTAAGCGCTTTCATCTCTTATGCAAGAGATTTCTTCAGACTATGGCTTTACCATAAAAAAAACATATGCTTTAAATACTACATTAATTAACATTTTAAAACACTAATTAACATTTAAAAGCACAATGACATAAAAATGCACAATGATCATGCATACATTAATGCTTCAACCCCTTTCTTTTTAAATACATTACAAATTCTTCCCTGTTATTTAAACCTGGAGGGAAGCAAGCATTTAGTTTAACTTGCCAACAATATTCTAGCCAACCTAGTTCTTCTTCAACATTTACTGACTTAATATAATGAGAAGATAGAGCTGCACTGGTGCAAACAATACTCATAAGCAGTTGTGTGATCACTCATTGCACTAAATATGTAAGCAGCATGTACAAACAACTGAAAGTGTACAAGTGTTATATGTCTTTAAAATACAGTGGTGGAATGGGACTTTCTTATATGCACAATGATTTTCATTTCTTCTGCAAAGCTGTTTCTGTGGCAAAGAGTGATAAGACACCCTTGCTGTGTTTTGTATGTTCATTAGAGTTTGAGTTCACATCCAGAGTTGTGTAAAAATCTGTAATGTGTGTTAAGGTATATTTGCATTTGTTCTTTTACTTTTTTATAATATTAATATTTGTGTGGTGCGTGGCTTAATGCAAACATTGTAAAATGGATAACTACATTAAAAGTTAATGTTAAGTTACTTATATGATAAAGACTACATAAATTAAAACTGTGAGCAAAGTGTGTTTATAGCACACCTGGTAAACATGATGAACCACACAGTATATTGTATCTGTAGATCACAGTTCAAGTCCCACATTTATTTTTTAATGTTAAAACCTAATGAACACTTCTTACCAGAGTAATGCATGGGTGGCTCTGCTTGCCACTTTTGGGCATCACTTACCTTCATGCAAACATGGTCTAATGGCCCATACAAGAAGCAGACATGCTTGTTTTAATATTATTATTTTAAAGAGTTTTTTAACTGCTTTGATTTAGTAGCTCAATGGAATATTTTAAGAGCAATACTTTATGAAGGTATACAGGAACGCTTAGTTCCTAGTATGGTTTTGAACTGATTGAATGATTGTTTAATTAGATAATTGTGTTTAAAGTGGTTATAGGATTTTTTAAAATTAGTTGTCTTATAAAAGTGAGGTTTTGGGAATGTTTTTGAGATCTGATGAAGTGTACCTTGGCAGTACGTGAAAGCACTTATCCTTTATACATGTAATAAAACTTTTTTGCTTTTCGTGGTGGTCCTCACTCGTTTTGTTTCTTCAGAAGGTATTTTTTGCTTTTTGCTTATCGAGTTGGACCTTCAGATAGCAGCGGTATCTTTTTCCTCAGCTACATTAAAAGTTAATGTTAAGTTACTTATATGATAAAGATTACATAAATTAAAACTGTGAGCGAAGTGTGTTTATATCACACCTGGTAAACATGATGAACCACACAGTATAGCGTATCTGTAGATCACGGTTCAAGTCCCACATTTATTTTTTAATGTTAAAATCTAATGAACACTTCTTACCAGAGTAATGCATGTGTGGCTCTGCTTGCCACTTTTGGGCATCACTTACCTTCATGCAAACATGGTCTAATGGCCCGTACAAGAAGCAGACATTTTTAATTTCCAAAAGGATACATTGTTACCTCTTTTGCTTTACATCGTATAAACCTGCTTAGCGGTGTTGCGTGGTGGTCAGCAACACCTGCAGGTCCAGAACACCTTCTATGAGGAATCAGACAGTAGACAATTTCAAAACGGATACAGTGTATCCTGTGTGGTTTGCCACTGTGCACACATGCTAAGTGACATTGCATGTAATCAGCACACATACATAATAATTAATGTGAAAATATGCACCTGCTGCCTAATTGTTCCTTTGTCAGCAGTTGTAAATGAAGAATTATAGTACAGGTGAACCTGGGTTCTAATCTTTACTTACTGATCTTCTACTTTACTTTATATAAAAATGAACATTAGAAAAATACTTACACACAGGAATAATTATCTATTAGCATGTGCATTGAGCATGCACAGGATATCAGAGATATATTACCTGTGTAACTATGGGTATCAGTACAATTATGGTTCTACAACTACACATTTATTTTCTGAACTTTCATGTCACACACATACATGGTGAAACACTCAACTCTTTAATGTATATGTATAACTAATGAGCAGGTCTGACAAACAAGGTTTCAGTTACTTTGAGCACTCTGCATAGTAATGACTGTAAAACATAGACTTGTTGGATAGCCTTCCCTGTGGCAGAGCCTGGGTTCTGATCTAGCACACTCCCAATCTTATTAATGCTTTTCCACTCAATCTGAAAAAAAATATTAAACAATGTAAACATGATTACTAATAACAGTATGTATAAAACTGGAGCCCATATGAATTACATGTGTGACTGTGGGTATACTGACAATTATGTTTCTGTAATTATAATTGTCTTTTCTGGCCTTGGATGTCATACACACATGAATGTATAAACCCCCTAACTTGTCAGGTCACACACACACATGGATAACCCCTCACTCTGTCATGTCTACCCAGCCAACCCATAAACTAATATCAAGCATCATATTAACCGTCCTATTTGAAAAAAAAAACTGCTTTCCTGTCTGTTTGGCACTGTTACTTTCTACTTAACATCATGCAAACCTGGTTGGCATGGTTGTTCGGGTTTTGGCACTAGCATTAACTAGCATTAGTTAGTACTAATGTGATAACACAAATTGGCAGAAAAACAGTCTTAACTGTTGTTGTTTGACCTGATTGGATACGTCTGGAGCTAGAAGGGAAGCTGCTAAATTTAGGCCTCAAACGTGGGGTGTAGAGGAGTCCAGAATCTTTATTGGACTCCTTGTAAAGCACCATAGCTGAAAGCTGCTGCAGGGGGATTATACCTAGCCTCAGTATAAATCTGAGGGTTGGAATAGTCTGGCTAAGGCTGTACCCAGTGCAACTGGCATTCTACTCACTGGAAAGCAAAGCAGGCAGCACTTTAATGACTTCAAAAGGCACAAACAGAATGCACTCAACCAGTGGCTGGATATGTTCAGGACTACTGATATCCCACAGTTGTGTAAGTATATAGATAAAGATAATTTAAATTAGATAGAAAGTTGCATATAAGTGGGTAGCCGTGGTTGTACAGTGGTTAGTGTTGCCATCTCACAGCAAGAGGCTCTCTCGTTCGATCCTCGGCTGGGGTACCTTTTGTTCGGAGTCTGCATGTCCTCCCTGTGGTCATGTGGGTTTCCTCCGGGTGCTCCAGTTTCCTCCCACATCCCAAAGACATGCTGTAGGTGGATTGGATACTCTAAATTGCCCCTAGGCATGAGTGCATGCGTGCGTATTTGCCTTCTGTGGAAGGTTGGGCACTGGGCTGACAACTCAACATTGTAAAACTCCACTGCCAATCATGAGCATACAGATGATCCACTGTGGTGACCCCTAACCAGGAAAAGCTGAAAGAAGAAGAAAACTGCATATAGGCAAGACTGGTATGCATAATGGTCTTCCTCTGTTCTCTACTTTTCATTCAACACCCAACCAGGAGATAGCAGTGAACAGGGAAGTCCATGCTGATTGTTAAGAAAGACTTAGGGAAGCAAGAGGTATGTAAGTAGCACAACATAACTTATTTTATCTAAAGCATTGCTCTTCAGTACAGTAGTAGCAAATTAAGCTTGCATATCTTAACTGTAAAAATCAAACATGCATGCTTTAGTCTGTAGTATAAGCCGACTATAGTAGTTAATTGTCATACTATATTCAGACATTGCGGGTTCAAATCCCACAAGTAACAAATATATAGCAAACTCAATTAAAAATATTACATAATTTCAACAAAATTGGCATACGTGCCATGCTGTTAACTTAATCTATATTATATGATCAGGCATATTTGTCATATATGCATATTGTGAGAGTTACTTAGAGCAATCATCAATTGTAGTTTGTAGTTGTTAAAAAGTATACTTAAATGTAAAAGTAGAAATAAATTCTTTATATTGTACTAATTTATTCTATGTCACATATGATGGTACTAGTCACTATTTTTTTCTCCTACCCCAATCCTTATCTGTCTTTTTTTATTTTTATATTTGTGGTTACAACACTTTGATGTCAGCAATTTCTGGCATCTCACAAAATGCTTTACAGCACAGGGAGGTTGGTTAAACACTATGGTTTAGCCTACCCACACTGCAACAGCTCCTGCACCAATGCCCAGCACATCTGGGACCCAACCTGGCAGTATGGCATCTGCTGCCCTTGCATTATCTAGGCCCTGCACAGATGGTAGCATTACCCTGGTAGCTGGTGCAGTGGTACCCTCCGGGAGTATTGGTGGAGGTGGTGATTTTGTCACCTGCCAGATGATGCCAGGCATGTTGCATGAGGTCATGGAAAGCACCAATGGTGCACACTTCAGCTGGAATGAGAAGATGTTCTCCAGAATGCTGGGCAAAAGTAAATGTCAAGCACTCTAACAGAAAGCTGAGGAAGGAGACAGTGATGACAGTTTTGAGAGAGAGGACTAGATTTTCACTGTCCCCATGTTTGATGAGCATAGGCATCCAATGTGTCCTCCTTATTCCCAATCATGGTCAACCTGCTGTGTCCCTCACTGTCCCTGTCTCTTGTCTTGTTTTTCCTGTTTGTCTGCATCTGCTTCACCTTCTCTACTTACCTGACCCAGAAATATCTATGTCCCTTACCCAATATTCCTCTCTTACTGAAATAAAAAAATCATAAATGGGCACCTGCCCCCCCACCAAAAAAAAAAAATATCATCCCACACTTAATTCTCCGCTTCACACATGTGTCTTCTCAACACACTTGATTTGGTCCAATTGACTATACAACATGATTGCATTGTTGTCACCCCTCTTTGTTGAGGTGATAGTCCAAGTTCAGCCAATATTCTATGCATATTCATATTACCCTGTTGAAAAATGGATAGCTATGTTTTTTCCTACCTCCATCCTGCACATCCCTATATTGATTTCCCTTTCTTCTTCCCCCTGTTTGCCCCCAATTTCAACACTTTCCTGTCTACCACATTTTGACACTTTTAATCTGGCTAAAAAATAGAATAACACATACCACACACACAAATAAGAAATCCCCAATGAAGCCATTCACTTTTTGTACCCTGTGCTTGTGCAGAGTTTTGCACTGCACATTAATGCCAAGTGACGGTTAATAGCTCTTCACATCCAATGGCATGGTGCGCTTACCTCCTTGCAATGCTGCTTAAACCTGCTGCTCTAAGTAAGCATACAGTTAAAACAGAATAAACACACTTTAACTAAAATTTAATTTAAAAAAATATTTATTTAGTCTGATGGCTGTGTCAATATGCAACTCCATACATGTACTGTTGACATAAATCACTTAAGCACTGTTTATTTATATACAGTACTTCACTGCAGTCATTATGTCTCACATTTCAAATAATTACCACATGTAATTATTCAATTACACAATAAATACATATTTAAAATGATTAGATAGAGCTAGATTCAAACCCTGTATCATCTGGCATCAAAAATAAAAGCCTCAATGCTCTTGTAGCTGCTGTCACAGAGTCAGCTAATCAGCAAGTGTTTTCTTCCACTCAGTACTGTCCAAATTAATGATTGCCATACTTCTCCACTAAATGTTTGCATAGAGGAAAGCAAACCAATAGAACTCTCATAATTTTATCAATGAAACAGAGGCCCATATTTGATTGTTGCTTAACTATGTGCAGACAGGGAAAGCAGTATAAATACTTTTTAAAGTTAGACAATTTATGACACATTTCCAGTATGAACTATATATAAACACCATAGTATCTGTTAGCTGTGTCCAACATAGTCAATATAGATAAGTTAAAGTATGAGTCCTTAAATGTGCATCTCATATGCATGGGCACTTTGCCATCGATTGTGCAAACCATCTGCTTGGTGGTATGCTATGGAAAGTGCTCCATAGCATGTGTTATTTTGTTTACTGTCCGGTTAGTCTTCATTCCATTAAAATATATGTAAAAACACAACCAAAGGGAAGACAATTTTCAATGACTGAACACATATTTACACTCTAGTCATGTGTTACCTGCACCCATGCACTTAAAACTTGATATCTCAGTACTTGTTCCCAAATATCAACTACATACCATGTACATCTTTATACTGACAATACACAATTAGATTGTATAATACATGTACTAATGTGGACAGCAATTATTCACAAATATGAACAGTCAAATATGATAAAAAATGTGTGTGTGTGTGTGTGGCAATTTAAGTGTGTGATGTACATAACATACTGGGAAAATCATCTCATTTCTGCCACATGCATTCCTGACAGCAGTTTGCACATATTTTGTAAAGCTGTCTGTTAAAGTACACCTGCACATTGGGAACACAACAGGATATACTACATCTGCACTTTGCACACCACTCTCATAACAGGATATGGCAACCAGATCATATAATGATGATGGCATAATCTATAAAGACATACTTTAGTGGTGTTGCACTCATCACATACTGTGTTTTGCAGATGGGAACAAAATAACTACATGTGTGATAAATTGGCACAGCAGCCACATGTGTGTGTCTTTATGCATGCGTAAATGTGCTTGCATAGTCAGAGGAACATTAGTCTCTATTCTACTATCATCAATCTGGTAACAAGCAGAACTTTAGTATCTTGACAGTCATTCGTGGCTACCCATTCATTTCATACAGTGCACCCAAGATCTTCTCCATAACATCCAGTGATGATGTCATCAACTATAAAATTTCCAGCAACTTTGTAAAAGTCAGACTTGTGCTGTGGTGCTTGTGTTAAATAGTGAGTTCTCAAGTTAGTATACTTAGGTAGGGGTTCTAAACTCACGGTGGTCAACTTGTGTGTGTGTAGTCAGAAGAGTTTAACTGTATATCATACAATCAATCAGTCCTATGGAGTGTGAATAGTTTGACAGTTGTACATGCCTACATATCCATTTTATTCAGGCCTCCCAATATCTTCTCTCAAACATCCATTGATGATGTCATCCACTGTAAATTGTCCCACAGCATTATAGAAATCAGAATTGTGCTATGGTGCTTGCATTAAATACTGAGTTCTCAACTTGGAGTACTTAGGCTGGGGTTCTAATCTCACTGTGGTCACCTGGTGTGTGTGTGTGTGTGTGTGTGTGTGTGTGTGTGTGTGTGTGTGTGTGTGTGTGTGTGTGTGTCTAGTCAGAAGAGCATAAGTATGCATCCTACAGTTATCAGTGCAACTCCATAGAGTATAAATACTTTGACAGTTGTGCATGACTACACATCCATTTTATACTGGCCACCCAACATCCACTGATGATGCCATCCACTATAAATTGTCCATCAGCACTGTAAACGTTAGCTATGTACCATGGCTCCAGCATTAAATGCTGATTAAATGCTGAGTTCTTTAGGCAGCATACTTAGGCAGGGGTTTTAATCTTACTGTGGCTCAATGGTGTGTGTGTATGTGTCTAGTCAGAAGGGAGTAACTGTGTATCCTACAGTCAGCAAGCCAATCCAATGGAGTACAAATATTTTGACAGTTGTACATGATTACACATCTATTTCATTCAGGCCTCCAAATATCTTCTCTCAAACATCCAGCGATGATGCCATCCACTATAAATTGTCCAACAGCTGTGCAAAGGTCAGACCTGTGCTGTGGCACTTGTATTAAATACTGAGTTCTCTAGTCAGTGTATTTAGTTAGGTAGAGGTTCTAATCTCACTCTGGTTGACTGGTGTGTCTGTGTTTGCTTGGTTGACATTCAAGAGACCATTTTACACCAGCATGTGGGACACTGCTATTACCATTTTCTTCTTCTCACCAGACACTGCTGATATCATCAATTATAAAGTGTTGTCTGACCCTACAAAAGCCAGACTTGTGCTGGAGTGGCTTGTGCTATAAACAGTTAGGTAGGGGTTCTGTCCTGACTGTGGGCAACTGGTTAATGTGTGAGTGTCTTTGTTCACTTAGTTGACATTTGAGAGACCATTTTACACCAGCATGTGGGACACTGCTAATACCATTCTCTTCTCACCAGACACTGCTGATGTCATCAGTTATAAAGTGTTGTCCAACACTGTAAAAGCCAGACTTGTGCTGTGGTGCTTATGTTAAGTGGTGTGCTTTGTAAATAGTTACGTAGAGGTTCTATTCTCACTATAGGCAACTGTGTTTGCATTCAACAATCAGTTTGGTTATAATTTTAAAATGGTATGTGAGTCCACATCTATGTCAAGCCCTCCTCTGAACATCTTGTTGTATCATGCTATGATTATGTCATCCTATTTAACATGCACTATGACAGCATTCAAGAAAAACATGTGCTGTGGCAGTAACATTAACTACTGTGTTTACAAGCTATTTTACCTACTCATACAGGTGTTCTAATCTGACAGCCGGCAACTTGTATGTTCATACATACAACTATCACTTCTGTGACAATTTTACACAGAGATGTGACTCCACATCCATGCTCTACACTCCTCCCAACATGTTCTCCTCTACATACAATGATACCATCATACTCCATAAAGTGCAGTGGGACAGTGTTACAATCAGTCATATGTGGTGTTGCTATTGTGACACTACAAGGAATTCATATTCTATACCTGCACAGGTGTAATGTTCAAATCAGGTCCAGTCTACTGTTGTTTGTGTGGTTGATGATGCATTATGGTCATTATATGATCTTTAGAATCACTTTTCATTTCACTGCCACTTGGGGAACTCATCATGTAGCCCAGTGCATCCACCATCCTCATTTTTCTTCTGGCCACATATCATCCTTCTTGCAGAGGAGTGGAGGATGTCCTCATGTCAAATATGCATACACACATCATGAAGCAGAGTCCTTCCACGAGCATCTGCAAGCCATCTGCAGACCATTGCATTCATGATTGCTAATTCTGTCATGGTGTGGTGCACATCCCATATGGATAGTGGCAGGCTGTAATGCAATCCAACAAATATATACATAAGCACATTAGTCTTTTATCTTCCATAACATAGATATAGGGATTTGTTTTTACATGGTTAGAATAATTTATTTATTTTACATTTGTTAACCGAGTTAGTCTGACTGAGCTTTTGGCTCATTTTCAGCAGAGACCCGGGGAGAAAAGCTTCTCGGGGAAAAAACTATTTTAAATTTTTTAGTAACATAGTAATAACAATCAGCTTTAGACTCTTTCCAGCAGAGATCTGAGAAGAAAAGCTCCTCGGGGAATACAATTTTACAAACAGAGTATTAACAATCAGCAGAAAAATATGAGACTAGTTACAAACAAAGTATTAACAATCAGCAGAGGAATATGAGACTAGTTACAATATAATTTAAGCTGCTTTATACAAAATAAGTTAAAAGTCAGGAAAGGATTATGAAACCAGAAACCATAATTGCTAGGATTTCATGTGATGCTGGCCATTAGCCTAGTAATGTCCTATGACCCCATGAACAATTGACATATCAACATTGCTGTCATTGACGTGCTATATTGAGGTAAAGATGTACAGTATGGCTCAAGAGGGTATTATAATCTGTAATGTGAGCTAATGTATTGATGGCCATTGATGCCAGTACATTACAAACTCCTTCTATAACAGTTCTAGTAATATATCTCCTTAGAACTGTTGATGTAGTATGATACACTTTTATGTATATTGTTGGCATATTAGGACATGTATTGTTGTAGTGCAGCAGATCAACCTTTAACACAGTTCACATTTCACCATTACAGTGACACTTGCAGTATGGCACAGGTGTTTATGTGTCTACATACCATCATTAAATGTTCTGTGACAGACATCAATATAAATTCATATTGATTACATGGTCACATATGTCTTGTTTCATACACATGCTGTTATGCTGTGATAGATGCAAGTAATGTATCACCTGTTTTGATTTAATTGCAACCTTGTGGAATTCATTATATGTGCAGTTGTATTGCTATACCCAAGGATTGGTATTCATTGGTCTGATGAAGCGTATGGTAGCATACGCGAAAGCGCTTACCTTCTGTTTGTTTTAATAATAAAATAATAATAAAAAGTAAAAATTTGTTACGTGGAGAGTCGGAAGTTTTTTGCTATACATATACATTTTTTATACCCAAGGATTGTTAAGGTGGTCAGCAGCACCATTGTGTGACTTTACCATTTGTGTCAGAAAATGTTCTGCATGAGCCAATATGGCATCAAACCACTCAGACACAGCTTGTCCATGAAACATATACAGGTATATGTTCTGGAACTGATGTAAGGGCATGACATTGGTACAGTTGTATGACTGTGTACATAGTACCAGTGTATAGAGTGTGATGAATGACCAAAGTTGTATTTGAAGGCTTTTTCAAAAATAATTTATTCCAAGAAATGTGAATTGTTAAGGGGAATACACAACTAAGCACAGATATGTATGTGAATGCCACCAAACTTATCCAGCTGGAAGAAATAGACAATCTGCTAGCTGACAGTTTTTCTCACACATCAAAATTAGAGATATCTTGCTGTAGAGGGGGGTTAAATATACTTCTCCTTCTAAGGGGATCTATTTTAGTCGTACCTACATTCTCAAACATATGTCTCAAATTTAATTTCCTTGTAAATATTTTAATGTCTAATAACACTTCATCTACCTTTGGTTTCTTGGTGGGAATAAAAGAAAATCCTTTTGTGAATAAACTAAAAAAGCCCGGTGTGATCTCTACATCTGTAAAGTTATATATATTGAAATTGTTTTCCACATGCACTTTACAATGGTTCATGTGATGTATTTCTTCTACTAAACTTGTATTTTCTTCAACTATTATAGTCGTTTCACTTGTCTCTATTAATGGGGTATTGTCTAAACATCTATCCCCTTCCCCAATATGTTCACCATTTTTCTCTTGACTATTATTGTCCAATTGTATTTCATTAGGGATACATTCACTTGCAGTACCTCTTACTATCTGTAATGGGTTTCCACCCGTCCCATCTGGTGATAGTTCCCCATTGCCTCTGCATAGGAATAGTGCCTGTAGCGCGCTCAATCTTGTTTGTTTGCTGTGTGGAGTTCAATAAATTTGTTTGGCTTTATCTTCATGGGTCAGTAACTTTTTTACGATTTTTTAACGTACCTCGAGAGGTGGTGAAGTGGTGTTGCTTTGGAGATCTACCGGAGGATACCCTTTATTGTTGCAGCTAGCGGGCTTGGTGTATCTGTTTTCTTGAGTTCGTTTGTGGTGGAGAGGTGACTTTGTGGTTAATCTAAACAATCCCGTCTTGCTTTGTGATTGACTGTGCAGTTACTTGGTAAGAGAAGTTTTATTTGAATTTATATTTACTTCATACTACTGTTTTTCACTGTTTTTAGAAAGGAAGGGATAGGTAGTAGACAAGAAGATTTAATTTTATTTATATTTTGTTGTTTTTACCTTTCATTTCAGTGTTTGTTGTTAGAAAGGGATAGGTTTCAAACAGCAAACACTAGCCATCCTAAGAGACCTAGTCAGCTATAAATTCATACAGACTGCAGAGGGGATAATCCAGAGCTTAACTAAACAGTCCCATCTTGGTTTGTGATTTATTGATCTGGTAAAAAGTGGTTCTTCTGCAAGCAACATTGACCAGAAGCCACTCCACACATTCACTAGTGATGTAAAGGAATTCCAGCTTTTGAGTGATTTTCACAACTTGTGTGGTCAGAGCAATAACCTTATTGTACTTAATTTAATATTTAGTTATATGTTTGTGCGAATTTTCTTTTAGAAGTTGATTTAAGTTCTCTGAATTCTGTGGTAACTGATTTTGATTATTTCTTTCTTTTAGCATTTTTTCTTCATTTGCAGCTAAATATGGATTCCTTAAATGAGTAAGCCATTAACAATTTGCTAGAGCACAAATATCTTGTACAATGTAATACATGCTATGTATATTTAAAGGTAACACCTGATAACACTGGTGATCTGTGTTCCTCATGTCAAAAGTTGGTTAATTTGGTTATCTTTATTAGTAGTAAATCTAGACTTACTGATGACTATTGTACTTGTACAATTGGCACAGCTTGGAGAACTATTTTATATATTAATGACTGGTCTGATGAAATAAATAATGTAGGGCAAAGAACAGAACACATTCAGGAAAGGATGTGTCTGTTGTCTGTAAAGATCACTCAACCCGAATGAAACAAGATAATGCCACTGACAACTCTAAAATTTTGGATACAAGTATTCAGCAACCTGAGGATTCAGACTGTATAGAAAAAAATGAAAAAAAAGAGAAAGAAAGGGAGAAGTTCACAACAAATAGCAAAAAAAAGAATGATAAATATCTCTAAAGCAGAGAATTCATACTAAAAATAACACTAATTTGTTATGTAACACACAGACTAGACTACAGGGAATGATAATATTTTTCAGTCAAAAAAAACTTCAGTCTGCAGAAAAGGGCATCACTTTTCAAAAAGAGAAGTTAGAAAAAAAAGGCAAGGGGCGGGCGAAAAGGAAGAAATCAAAATTGAATATGGAAGGAGTAAAGAACATTCTTTTAAGAAAAAAAGAAGAGAAAGACAGATGCTGACAACATGGCTCAATTTGTGGATGTACAAAACTAGCTGGATGAGAACTGCATGCTTGCAAATGTAATATGCATTGAGAACAGTGGGATTAATAAGACTAATGGTGATGAAGATCATTCCTTTGTAACAATTGATAGAGCAGATATTATTGAATTAGAAGTTGATGATTCTTCAGATCTGGTCAAGAAAAATATTCTTATAATTGGAGATTCAATTATTAGAGGAACTGATACTTGAAATCTGCAGAGAAGATAATGAAGATCAAATAGTGTTATACTTGCCAGGAGCAAAAAATAGAGGATGTAAGGTAGGCTTTAGAATGCTTTAATGTAAGGAAGTACAAATCTGTTTTTATACGTCAATACAATTTGTCTCATCCACAAGGACTCTCTGACTGTTAGTTGGGAACTTACAGCCCTCATGGATAGCATAGCTTGTACAGGTGTTAGGACATATTTTTCACAAATTATATTTAGAAAGAAGAGTCATGTCACCATGAACGAGAAGATTTTTTGGGTAAATGCCTACATGAAAAAAGGTCCTAGTTTAAAAAATGGAAATGTGTAGAGCATCTGAGCCTAATTTTGAGCACACATGTTCAGAGTGGATGATGTGTACTTGTCAAGATCAGGGAAGAGAATTTTTGCAGCAGATATTTTGCAGTATTTGAAAAACACAAGGCAGGATTTTTGCTAGCTCAAAATTTTAACAGTTCACAGATAGCAACATTTGATGCATCTTTGATGGTTATTAATGCTAGGAGCATAAATAATAATGTTTTTTATTGGAAAAGTTGCTATGTTCCCACAAGATTGATGTTGTTTATGAAGCATAGTTAAAGAAGAAATGACTGGAAACCAGATCTGTCAGGGTATACATGTTTTTACTGTAACAGACATTCTAACAAAGAATCAGGTGGAGGTGTTAGGATAGGGAAGACAATTAAGAGACCTGTGATTGTTGCATGTTCAGTGATAACACCAATACTGTACATTGTGTATCTGTGACAATAAAGACAACCCTGGGACATATAACAATTGTTGGAGAGTATAGACCACCACAGTCAAGTGCTGATGACCTAAAGGAATTCATACATTTCTTGCAAGAAACACAGGAGGGAAGAATAATAGTGGCTGGAGATGTAAATCTAACAGAAGCAGGCTGAAATAATATTGATTCAACAATGCTAGTAAATTCAGACTGTAAAAAAAAAAAAAAAAAAAAAAAAAAAAACTACCAGAGAACAGAACGTGCTAGTGTTAGTCATTGTTTGTGTTTCTAAAGAAATTGCTGTTACTTTATGTCAATTGGTGTGCTGTGAATTTGTTGCTAGATAATTCTGAAAAACTGAAACCTAAACCAATGTACAGAAGATTAGTTACAGATTATATGGAAGCAAAACCATCACTATGAAAAAGTAACTGGAGTGATACATTCAGTAGAAAAACTGCAGAAGGAATCTGAAAATTTAGCAAGAGAAAATGAATGTAAAAAAAAGAAAAACATGTTTAACATTAGGATCAGGAGACCATACTTCCACAAGAACAGGATACTTTATTAAGATGAGAGACAAATAATATAAGAAATGGAAAAGATGTTGAACTACAACTTTGAAAACTGAAATAAACAAGTTGGACAAACAAATTAAGCGCAGTGTGAGCCAAGGTTAAGAAAAAAATTGAAGAAAATGTATATAAAGATATTGAGCATAATAGGCTACCATTTTATAGATACATAAGATGTAGAACAGTTAAAGACTTACAAATAGATAAACTGTGTGTAGAGTCTAAAATTTATTCTTAGACACAATAGATTACAAATATATTTACAAAATCTCATACAAGACAATTTGGTTCCATAAAGGGGATGATAAGTTGCCCTAGTGATATCCAGGTGACATCAGATAATGAAATCAATTTAGATTATATTGAATTATGCAAACTGGATACAACTAATGCGCAGGAAAGAGACATAATTAGTAAAAATGACTGGAGAACACTTCAGCAAGAATTTACAGTCATATTCAGGCAACTCTCATTTTGCACAGCTTCACAACATGCAACTACCCCCTTTTGTATATACCATTCTTGAAAAATGTCCTCTCTAATGATCATGTCAGGGTGCTTATATCACAAAAAAATCATCCCCATTGATATGTCACCTTTTGTGACAGTCACATAATATATAATAACTGCATGATGATATGACTATACCCACACAGGAGGTATACACAGCAGTACATACTGTATCATATAGATATGTGATTACTGTTCATGCTGCAACTGTTTTGTCTTTGTGGTGCATGTACATTAACTTGGCCTCATCTGCTGTACATTACCATATTTCACACGTCCTCTTTCCCTGTGTTTTCCCTGTGTTTATTCCTGCAATTCATGTGTGTGGCCTTTTACTTTTTGTTTTTGTTTGTTAGTTTGGATATTTTTTTGCAGACACCTTAATGGTTATGGACATCAGCTGGGTTTAAAGACCCTGTGTTTCTAGACTATAGCTAAACAGTCCGCTTACGCTGTGCTAATAAGGTCATAAGAAGGCTGAAACGTGCATGTCCACAGCTAGTGGCATTTGGCTTTGTTGGCCTGAATCTGTCCAAGCAGACTTAAAAGGAAAGATTCATGGACATTCAGAAGCCATATAGCGGAAGCACTTGATGTCCTTAAAGGGACATTTGCATATATAACACAGTTAATGGAAAAACGGGAAAATAGACTAGTAAATTCAAATCAAAATCCCGTAACAGAACTCGATGAAGGCTGTCCCACAAAAACGTCACTATCAAACAAACTCCAATCCAGTGTTGTAATTCACGAAGATTTAATAAACACATAACAAGATAAAATACACAAGTTAAGCGCTTCCATTTCCTCAAGCAATGGAAACTTCTTCAGAACAAACTAAATAAATAATTTTTGTACATAATCTAGCTCATTGATCAAATCACCATATCTTGTTGTCATCCGAGCCACCCTGATCATCTGTCCCTTAACAATATTCCTCTTCTGTAGTGGGGGATGGTTACTACCATAGTGGAGATAAGAATTCAAAAAACAAGCTTTCCTGTAAATACTAGATATAAATGTTCTATTGGTATAATCCTTTTTAATAGTTAAGTCCAGGAAGTGTGTTTCATCCATATTAAATTCATGTGTAAATTTGAGAAAGGTGGTGGACTCATTAAAGTACTGCAATGCCTCCAGGGCCTCTTCCACTCATATATAATGTGTAGTTAATTAGTCTAATTAAACTTTTAATTCACTTCCCAAACAAATTTAAAGGAATATAGTGGTGTGATTATTATTGCTTAAAACATGCAATTCATGTGTTTAACTTGTAATAATATACTAAATATACACTTAATGCTGTATTGCAAAAGCCACAATAAAAAGTGACTGTAAAAATAAATAAAATGAGTTAAATTAAGTTAAAATTAGACTATATCAACTTCTGACACCTAGGATTCGAAGTATAAATATTCAACGTATCAAACATGAAGTAAAACATCCAATAAAATAATCCAATATATACCTGCATAAAATCACCTATATATCAGGTGTTTGTTTTAACAACAATGTATGTAGAAACCAAAACTGTATATTGTTGTACCATAACTACCAAAATGAAATCTGTAAATGTATGTATATATATATATATATATATATATATATATATATATATATATATATAATGTACAATATGTAGTATGTATATGCAATATACACAACTACATGGTTAGTTAAATAACTCCCTATGGTTTTTAACCTTATCTTGTGTTTTTCTTTTAATTTTGTTAGCTCTCAATTTTAAAGCTGGTAAAAGAGACGTGATCATTCAACCCAGGAGTTCTGTTGGAATCCAGTCTCAGTTGCCAGATAAGTTCCCTGAAACTGAGCTGGTTTTCCCAATCACCACCTCTGCTGTTTTTGGGTACCTTTTCCATGACCCAAAATTTAAAGATGGCCTGTTTACAAGTTAAAGTGTGTCTATAAAGGGCATTAGTTTCCTTTTTTCTGTTAATATCATATGTATGTTCATAAACTCTCTGATGTAAATGCCTTTCGGTCTTTCTCACATAGTGTGCCCAACATGAAGTACAATGAGCCAAATATACTACTCTACTGGTGTAACACGTGCAATAGCATTTCCCTTTTAGTGTAAACTGGATAGTGGGTAGTTTAATTTCATCCGTATTGGCCATACATGTACAGTGGGGGCATTTACCACAGCGGAATGTGCCCTTTCTTTTGTTGTTATCCTCCCCTTGTCGTTTCCTTTCAAAAATAGTTTTTAAATTTGCCCCCTTTCTAAAGCTGTAACGTAAACGTCTATCAAATATACCTACACTGTAAGGCATGCTCTTAAATATATCCCAGGTCCTATTAATAATCTTTTTTACTAAATTAGTATTAGCGTTATATGTCATAACCAAGAAGGGAGTTTCTAAGGGGATGCTGGAAACTGCATGGTTAACATAATCAAAATTAGTGTCCATAGTAGTGTGAAAGATCATAGTCTCAATGTTCAATAAGGGAATATATTTTGTCCCCCATCCCTTTAATATTTCCTCCTTTAATGGAGAAATGATGGAGTCAGGGTAGCCTCTTTCCAAAAATAATTTTTGTACATAATCTAGCTCATTGATCAAATCACCATATCTTGTAGTCATCTGAGCCACCCTGACCATCTGTCCCTTAACAATATTCCTCTTCTGTAGTGGGGGATGGTTACTACCATAGTGGAGATAAGAATTCGAAAAACAAGCTTTCCTGTAAATACTAGATATAAATGTTCTATTGGTATAATCCTTTTTAATAGTTAAGTCCAGGAAGTGTGTTTCATCCATATTAAATTCATGTGTAAATTTGAGAAAGGTGGTGGACTCATTAAAGTACTGCAATGCCTCCAGGGCCTCTTCAAGTGTACCCCCCCCCCCACACAATCAAAATGTCATCCAAAAAGCGGTAATATTTAATAATATTAGTCATAAAAGGTGACTTAAAAACAAAATGTAATTTCCAAAATAACATAACGATGTTTGCAAAAATGGGGGTACAGGCTGCCCCCATTGCAACCCCATCAACCTGTTGGTAAATTTCATCTTAAAAATAAATAAACATTTTTTTAAGACTAGTTCTATATTCTCAAGAATTAGTCTAAATTCGTTGTTAGATAAAAATTTAAATTCAATTAACATGTATTCAAACCAATCAAGTCCTATGTTATGCGGGATGACAGAAAAAAGATCCTTAACATCTATGGTGAAAAATGCATAATGGGGTTGAAAAGACAATTGATTTAGTTTCTTTAATAGGTCCCAGGAATCAATCAGAATATGCGTATATAATTTGTAAAAAGGTTTTAGTTTTGAATCTATATATATGGCCAATGGTTGTGTTTTAGAGCCTTCTGATGTCACAATAGGTCTCAATGCCACATTTTCTATACCTTTATGTGTCTTAGGGATGCCAAACATAGTGGATAAAAAAGGTTTTTCCACCTTAAAAAATCTATATAATCCCTCGTCAATCAAACCCTGCATTAAGTTATCTTCTATCACCATGTCAATCTTTTGATAAGCTATATTTAATTCATTTCTAGAAGAAATAGTGTACCTACCATACCCATTTAAGATGTCCATCATTTTGGCAGTGTACATCCAATTATTCATTAATACAACACCACCCCCTTTATCAGGCTTCATAATTCTGATATCAGGGTGTTGAAATTTAATTTCTTCCAAAGTTAAACTTTCTTCTGCTGTCAAATTTGATTTTACATTTAAATGTCTGTTGTGACGTGCCAAAATTTTCAATTCATTAATAACCACATTTTCAAAGTTGTAAATGTCACACTGTAAGGCGGGGTTATAAGTACTTCCTCTTGTTAGAACATTCACATAACCGTTAGTATTATTAATGGTGTTACTATTAACATTACTATTTTGTTTTGCTAAAAATTCCAAGTTTAATTTCCTAGTGAACAATTTGATGTCTAAAAATAATTCTGCCATATCCAACCTCCTAGTTGGCACAAAAGTAAATCCCTTTTTAAATAGGGAAAAATGTCTGTTCTCGATTTTTATATCCGTGTAATTGTAAATAAAAAATTCACTACCTGGTTGACTAACTATAATATTTTCCTTGTTTAGTGTAAAAATGTCTGTTTCTAGGATCCTAACGTCCTCAGTTGTGTTTTCACCTATGTTTGGTGCACAACACAAGCCTGGACATTGTTCATTGTTGACTATAGCAGGTAATATGAAGTTCTCTTGATTCATATGTTGTTCACTGTCTAAATCAAAATATTCATTTTCTACAGTGTTATCCATGTTAACCTCACTGTAAGGTGTATCATAACTAGTGTGGGGATCATCTACTGATATCTCTGAGCATGTTGATTCGTCACTTGAGCATATGTAGGATGCGGATATAAATTCCATATTCTTTCGGACCTTCTTGGTCCCTCCTGTTCTAAAGGGATGTCAGTGTCAGTCTCATTATTCCCCCTTAAACAGTTCCCAGCGTCCAAATCTATTTTGCCCCTGCTGTCAAAATGTTCGTATTGTCTAGGTTGATTAAACCTGGTATTACGTTTATTCCAGTGTGAATAAATGTGTTGGGGTCTCCCCCTAGTATACCCATTGTTTTGTCCATTATGATTGTTATTGTGGTTATTGTTGTTGGTTATTAAATACACTTGCTGGTGTTCATAAGCCCAATCATCTCTCTCCAGTTTACCCATCTTTCTCTTATAATTCTTTGTCACAGTGCTGTCAACATCATTAAACAGCCTAAAGTAGTTGTGTTTATATTCCCTTACTGTAAATAATAAATCTTCAGTTATCTCCTTATTAATTCTGTCTATTTTACCTCTTAATTCATCAATTAATACATTGTTGTTTTTAATCATGACCTTAATTATGGCTAAGCCACAACCATTCAAAATTTCCACAATATCATTATACAACGTAGAACCCATAACAGTGTCATTGGGAAATTTGTTTAACCTAAGTGCCTTAGGGACATGTTTTCTTATTAAACACTCATTTAAAAACCAGTTGTCCAAATTTAAATTTTTAAATTTTAACATATATTTTTTCAACAGCTTACATTTCTCCACATATGAGGTATCATGCTGTTTTTGTTTTAGTCCCTGTTCGGGTCGCTCCACAATCCCAAAACTCTTATTTAACCAATCGGTTAAATTGATGTCCGCATATTTGTCAAACAAATTGTCATTATGTCCAGTAATATCTTCTCGACTGGAACTCTGTTCACTGTTGTGCCATCCTTGGCCTCCACCAGTTGCTCCATTTCTCGTGTTTTTCCTATTAGAATTGGCATCGCCACTTCGCACCGGTTGTGCGCATGGAATAAGGTCCTCCATACCCTGCGTACTGGTTTCTGGTTGAGTAAAGGCTTGTAACAGCCTTGTAAGTTCACCAATCAAAGACTGACATTTACAACTTTGAAAATGTGGTTATTAACGAATTGAAAATGTTGGCACGTCACAACAGACATTTAAGTGTAAAATCAAATTTGACAGCAGAAGAAAGTTTAACTTTGGAAGAAATTAAATTTCAACACCCTGATATCAGGATTATGAAGCCTGATAAAGGGGGTGGTGTTGTATTAATGAATAATTGGATGTACACTGCCAAAATGATGGACATCTTAAATGGGTATGGTAGGTACACTATTTCTTCAAGAAATGAATTAAATATAGCTTATCAAAAGATTGACATGGTGATAGAAGACAACTTAATGCAGGGTTTGATTGACGAGGGATTATATAGATTTTTTAAGGTGGAAAAACTTTTTTATCCACTATGTTTGGCATCCCTAAGACACATAAAGGTATAGAAAATGTGGCATTGAGACCTATTGTGGCATCAGAAGGCTCTAAAACACAACCATTGGCCATATATATAGATTCAAAACTAAAACCTTTTTACAAATTATATACGCATATTCTGATTGATTCCTGGGACCTATTAAAAAACTAAATCAATTGTCTTTTCAACCCCATTATGCATTTTTCACCATAGATGTTAAGGATCTTTTTTCTGTCACCCCGCATAACATAGGACTTGATTGGTTTGAATACATGTTAATTGAATTTAAATTTTTATCTAACAACGAATTTAGACTAATTCTTGAGAATATAGAACTAGTCTTAAAAAACAATTTTATTTATTTTCAAGATGGAATTTACCAACAGGTTGATGGGGTTGCAATGGGGGCAGCCTGTGCCCCCATTTTTGCAAACATCGTTATGTTATTTTGGAAATTACATTTTGTTTTTAAGTCACCTTTTATGACTAATATTATTAAATATTACCACTTTTTGGATGACATTTTTATTGTGTCTGGGGGGGGGGGGTACACTTGAAGAGGCCCTGGAGGCATTGCAGTAATTTAATGAGTCCACCACCTTTCTCCAATTTACACATGAATTTAATATGGATGAAACACACTTCCTGGACTTAACTATTAAAAAGGATTATACCAATAGAACATTTATATCTAGTATTTACAGGAAAGCTTGTTTTTCGAATTCTTATCTCCACTATGGTAGTAACCATCCCCCACTACAGAAGAGGAATATTATTGAGGGACAGATGGTCAGAGTGGCTCGGATGACAACAAGATGTGGTGATTTGATCAATGAACTAGATTACGTACAAAAGTTATTTTTGGAAAGAGGCTACCCTGACTCCATCATTTCTCCATTAAAGGAGGAAATATTAAAGGGATGGGGGACAAAATATATTCCCTTATTGAACATTCAGACTATGATCGATCACACTACTATGGACACTAATTTTGATTATGTTAACCATGCAGTTTCCAGCATCCCCTTAGAAACTCCCTTCTTGGTTATGACATATAACGCTAATACTAATTTAGTAAAAAAGGTTATTAATAGGACCTGGGATATATTTAAGAGTATGCCTAACAGTGTAGGTATATTTGATAGACGTTTATGTTACAGCTTTAGAAAGGGGGCAAATTTAAAAACTATTTTTGAAAGGAAATGACAAGGGGAGGATAACAACAAAAGAAAGGGCACATTCCGCTGTGGTAAATGCCCCCAATGTACATTTATGGCCAATACGGATGAAATTAAACTACCCACTATCCAGTTTACACTAAAAGGGAAATGCTATTGCACGTGTTACACCAGTGGAATAGTATATTTGGCTTATTGTACTTCATGTTGGGCACACTATGTGGGAAAGACCGAAAGGCATTTACGTCAGAGGGTTTATGAACATACATATGATATTAGCAGAAAAAAGGAAACTAATGCCCTTTATAGACACACTTTAACTTGTAAACAGGCCATCTTTAAATTTTGGGTCATGGAAAAGGTACCCAAAAACAGCAGAGGTGGTGATTGGGAAAACCAGCTCAGTTTCAGGGAACTTATCTGGCAACTGAGACTGGATTCCAACACACCTCCTGGGTTGAATGATCACATGTCTCTTTTACCAGCTTTAAAATTGAGAGCTAACAAAATTAAAAGAAAAACACAAGATAAGGTTAAAAACCATAGGGAGTTATTTAACTAACGATGTAGTTGTGTATATTACATATACACACTACATATTGTACATTTTATATATATATATATATATATATATATATATATATATATACATTTACAGATTTCATTTTGGTAGTTATGGTACAACAATATACAGTTTTGGTTTCTAGATACATTGTTGTTAAAACAAACACCTGATATATAGGTGATTTTATGAGGGTATATATCGGATTATTTTATTGGATGTTTTACTTCATGTTTGATACGTTGAATATTTATACTTCGAATCCTAGGTGTCAGAAGTTGATATAGTCTAATTTTAACTTAATTTAACTCATTTTATTTATTTTTACAGTCACTTTTTATTGTGGCTTTTGCAATACAGCATTAAGTGTATATTTAGTATATTATTACAAGTTAAACACATGAATTGCATGTTTTAAGCAATAATAATCACACCACTATATTCCTATAAATTTGTTTGGGAAGTGAATTAAAAGTTTAATTAGACTAATTAACTACACATTATATATGAGTGGTAGATTGTTGATTAGCTTGTTCTGAAGAAGTTTCCGTTGCTTTAGGAAATGAAAGCGCTTAACTTGTGTATTTTATCTTGCTATGTGTTTATTAAATCTTCGAGAATTACAACACTGGATTGAAGAGTTTGTTTGATAGTGACGTTTTTGTGGGACAGCCTTCATCGAGTTCTGTTATGGGATTTTGACATTTGCATATATCCTATGGGCCTCTATTCCAGGAGGTTTAAGATATCACACAGTGAAAACTCTAGCTTGGCTAGTTTTTTTTGTTTTTTTTTTTTTGTTTTTACTAATTGGTTTGTTTGTGTGACCTTTCTACTTTTTGGTTTTGCTTTTAGTTAGGATATTTTGCTGATACCTTAATGGTTATGGACATCAGCTGGATTTTAAGACCCTGTGTTTCTAGAGCATAGCAAAGTAGTCTGCTTATTCTGTACCAATGAGGTCATAAGAAGACTGAAATGTCCATATCCACAGCTAGTGGTGCTTGACTTTGGTAGCCTGAATCCATCCATAAAGTCTTAAAAAAGTAAAAAAGTCATGGACATTCAGAAGCTGTATAGCTGACACACTTGATGTCCTTAAGGGGTCATTTACATATATCCAATGGGCCTGTATTCCAGGAGGTTTATTACACAGTGAAAACTTTAACTTGGCAATTTTTTTTGTAGTTTTTACTAATTGTTTTGTCTGTGTGATTTTTTTGCTTTTTGGTTTTACTTATTTAAAACTGTTTATAAGTAGCGATTTTTCTAATCTCCTGGAGTTCTATTGGAATGATTTTGCTAATGCATTTCTTGTTTATGTTGAGGCTGAATGGGGTTCTGTAAGGAAGAAGAGTGTTGTCATCCTGGGAATGAAGACAGTTCGGGAGGCTTTGATACCATAAGTAAATGAACCTGTATAGCTTAGGGTCAGTTTAAATTGTATGAATGTTTTGGGATGAGAAAAGGGTATTGATATGAAGGCCATGTTTTAATCAGAGGAGCATGAATGGGTAAATGATTACTGAGGGAGTTGGCCAAACATTTGATTTGGGTGATGAAGTTGGGCGTATTTTTGTCAAAGGGTTTTGACTTCCTAGGTGTGCTGATTATATGAGATAAATTAAATGTAGCAATAAAATGGGTAAGAGTAGTTATTTTTGGTATGGACATGTCAAAATTAAAGTTATCACTTGCATTATAGTCATTTTTGTCGCCTTTTTTAAGGATGTCTTGAATACTGGTTTTATATAGTTTTGTACTTGTGAGAGTCAGCACATATATTACAGCTACCAGCAATGTAGTATGGTTCCCCTCAAAACAAGGATTAACTCCTGATTTTAAGTCCTTACCTGTTGTTGAGGAAACATAAGTTGTTATACAAGAATATTGAGAGGCAGGTTATTTTTTAGCCGGGTTTCACTTATTTCCAGACTATTGAATTTACTTTCAATGACCAAAGCTTCAGTACTATCTAATTTATTCATTATACTGTGTGCATTTATGGGACAAATGTTATATTCTTTCTGTGGTCTAAAGGGAAACAGAACAGAAACGTTTCTTGAAACTATTGGGTGAAATGAGGGGAGAAATGGACTGATGGAATGTCCTATTTGTTTTTGGTCATGGATAGGTAGTAATGAGTTAAATTCCATTTTAAAAACAGCATTGAGATGGATGTCTCTAATTATATACAGTCATAAAAGGCTCAATTAAAGGAAGACAATGTGGGTTTCATTTGAGTAATGATTTAAGGAGTTTTGTCATTTTTCTATTTGCATATGCAGTTGGCATTTATTCAAAGAAATGTCCAAGTACTCTACTTGTGGGAGAATATCTGTTGGCTGGTTTATGACTGGATGCCATTTCAGTCAAATAGGTTAATCTGATGACAGAGATATGGTCTTAAAAGATGCACATCAAACATCAGTTACATAATCAGTAAAGACAGAGAGGATTAAAAAAGTGGTTTTCTAGATGTAGCTGACATTATTGGCATTTTTCTATTCTTAATTTAAGAGTAGTCATTTTTAATGGAATGAGTAAGAGAGTCAGGAAAAGAAGACAGCTTGAGGTAGGTGTAGAGCAAGAAAGAATGTCAGATCTCATAACTTTAACAAAGAGAAGTAAGAGACTTTACGAGAAAAGAACAATTACAATTCTCAGCTTTGATTGCTTCAAAGTAGATGTTTAGGGAAGTAAATCAAATCTGTCTCTTCAATTATTTGGAAGTAAAGTAGTTCAGTGAAAAGTGGAGGAGGAGGAAAAGGAGAGAAAGTCAATGTTTGCACTTTTACTAGGGGTACAAGGAAGTGGAAAGTTTAGCTGAGATGGTGGTCAGACTGTCACTTTGAGTAGGGCTAAGGGAGATAAGTATGGAAATACCCTAGTAGGAAAAGTGTAGGCAGTAAATTCTTAAAAAAAAAAAAAAGATTAAAAGAACATTATAACCAGGAAAAGTTATTGTCTGGAGGCAGAAATGCAACAGGATGCTGTATAGGATGAAGGGTAAACAGGAATTGATAGATGTAAGATGAGTAGTAGGAGGAGGGAAAGATACACATTCACAAAACTGAAAAGAGTGACATGATAGGCTGAGGTAATGTTTCTTGTCTGTTGATGCAGGATGAGATGAATATTTGGTATTAAATTACTTAACTTTATAATTCTGATGGTTGTGAGCTTTAGGTCAGTCTGCCACATGCAAGAAACTATAACCCTTAGGTGTGAAACATTAGTAGATTAGCGCTAGTGGAAGAGATTGACTTGAGTAACTCATTTAAATTACTTTTACGTAATTCGGCTAAGATGATTTGATTGAATATAGGGAGGGGTTGGGTGGAAAGTGCAATGTATTTTGTGCTTCTAATTTTAATAATATGGGTGCAGAGCAAGGACGAAAAGGAGGGTGAAACAAAGCCGACCATAGCAAATCTGAGCAGAGTGATGCTATCAGCTCCAGCTCAAGAGAAATGATAGTGAACTGGGCATGACATTGAAGGGGAAAGCAGAGAGAGCAAATATTTTAACAGATATGGGTATCTTTATCCACCTTGTTTTTTTTCCTAAAACAGCTGTGACACTGTATCAATATTGATGCTTTGCGAAAAATCCTTATTAAACTTAATCTAAACAATCCCGTCTTGCTTTGTGATTGACTGTGCAGTTACCTGGTAAGAGAAGTTTTATTTGAATTTATATTTACTTCATACTACTGTTTTTCACTGTTTGTAGAAAGGAAGGGATAGGTACTAGACAAGAAGATTTAATTTTATTTATATTTTGTTGTTTTTACCTTTCATTTCAGTGTTTGTTGTTAGAAAGGGATAGGTTTCAAACAGCAAACACTAGCCATCCTAAGAGACCTAGTCAGCTATAAATTCATACAGACTGCAGAGGGGATAATCCAGAGCTTAACTAAACAGTCCCATCTTGGTTTGTGATTTATTGATCTGGTAAAAAGTGGTTCTTCTGCAAGCAACATTGACCAGAAGCCACTCCACACATTTACTAGTGATGTAAAGGAATTCCAGCTTTTGAGTGATTTTCACAACTTGTGTGGTCAGAACAATAACCTTATTGTACTTAATTTAATATTTAGTTATATGTTTGTGCGAATTTTCTTTTAGAAGTTGATTTAAGTTCTCTGAATTCTGTGGTAACTGATTTTGATTATTTCTTTCTTTTAGCATTTTTTCTTCATTTGCAGCTAAATATGGATTCCTTAAATGAGTAAGCCATTAACAATTTGCTAGAGCACAAATATCTTGTACAATGTAATACATGCTATGTATATTTAAAGGTAACACCTGATAACACTTGTGATCTGTGTTCCTCATGTCAAAAGTTGGTTAATTTGGTTATCTTTATTAGTAATAAATCTAGAATTACTGATGACTATTGTACTTGTACAATTGGCACAGCTTGGAGAACTATTTTATATATTAATGACTGGTCTGATGAAATAAATAATGCAGGGCAAAGAACAGAACACATTCAGGAAAGGATGTGTCTGTTGTCTGTAAAGATCACTCAACCCAAATGAAACAAGATAATGCCACTGACAACTCTAAAATTTTGGATACAAGTATTCAGCAACCTGAGGATTCAGACTGTATAGAAAAAAATGAAAAAAAAAAGAGAAAGAAAAGGAGAAGTTCACAACAAATAGCAAAAAAAGAATGATAAATATCTGTAAAGCAGAGAATTCATACTAAAAATAATACTAATTTGTTATGTAACATACAGACTAGACTACAGGGAATGATAATATTTTTCAGTCAAAAAAACTTCAGTCTGCAGAAAAGGGCATCACTTTTCAAAAAGAGAAATTAGAAAAAAAAAGGCAAGGGGCGGGCAAAAAGGAAGAAATCAAAATTGAATATGGAAGGAGTAAAGAACATTCTTTTAAGAAAAAAAGAAGAGAATGACAGATGCTGACAACATGGCTCAATATGTGGGTGTACAAAGCTAGCTGGATGAGAACTGCATGCTTGCAAATGTAATATGCATTGAGAACAGTGGGATTAATAAGACTAATGGTGATGAAGATCATTCCTTTGTAACAATTGATAGAGCAGATATTATTGAATTAGAAGTTGATGATTCTTCAGATCTGGTCAAGAAAAATATTCTTATAATTGGAGATTCAATTATTAGAGGAACTGATACTTGAAATCTGCAGAGAAGATAATGAAGCTCAAATAGTGTTATACTTGCCAGGAGCAAAAAATAGAGGATGTAAGGTAGGCTTTAGAATGCTTTAATGTAAGGAAGTACAAATCTGTTTTTATACGTCAATACAAATTGTCTCATCCACAAGGACTCTCTAACTGTTAGTTGGGAACTTACAGCCCTCATGGATAGCATAGCTTGTACAGGTGTTAGGACATATTTTTCACAAATTACATTTAGAAAGAAGAGTCATGTCACCATGAACGAAAAGATTTTTTGGGTAAATGCCTACATGAAAAAAGGTCCTAGTTTAAAAAATGGAAATGTATAGAGCATCTGAGCCTAATTTTGGGCACACATGTTCAGAGTGGATGATGTGTACTTGTCAAGATCAGGGAAGAGAATTTTTGCAGCAGATATTTTGCAGTATTTGAAAAACACAAGGCAGGATTTTTGCTAGCTCAAAATTTTAACAGTTCACAGATAGCAGCATTTGATGCATCTTTGATGGTTATTAATGCTAGGAGCATAAATAATAATGTTTTTTATTGGAAAAGTTGCTATGTTCCCACAAGACTGATGTTGTTTATGAAGCATAGTTAAAGAAGAAATGACTGGAAACCAGATCTGTCAGGGTATACATGTTTTTACTGTAACAGACATTCTAACAAAGAATCAGGTGGAGGTGTTAGGATAGGGAAGACAGTTAAGAGACCTGTGATTGTTGCATGTTCAGTGATAACACCAATACTGTACATTGTGTATCTGTGACAATAAAGACAACCCTGGGACATATAACAATCGTTTTAGAGTGTAGACCACCATAGTCAAGTGCTGATGACCTAAAGGAATTCATACATTTCTTGCAAGAAACACAGGAGGGAAGAATAATAGTGGCTGGAGATGTAAATCTAACAGAAGCAGGCTGAAATAATATTGATTCAACAATGCTAGTAAATTCAGACTGTCAAAAAAAAAAAAAACTACCAGAGAACACCAGAGAACAGAACGTGCTAGTGTTAGTCATTGTTTGCGTTTCTAAAGAAATTGCTGTTACTTTATGTCAATTGGTGTGCTGTGAATTTGTTGCTAGATAATTCTGAAAAACTGAAACCTAAACCAATGTACAGAAGATTAGTTACAGATTATATGGAAGCAAAACCATCACTATGAAAAAGTAACCAGAGTGATACATTCAGTAGAAAAACTGCAGAAGGAATCTGAAAATTTTGCAAGAGAAAATGGATGTAAAAAAAAGAAAAAAAATGTTTAACATTAGGATCAGGAGACCATACTTCCACAAGAACAGGATACTTTATTAAGATGAGAGACAAATAATATAAGAAATGGAAAAGATGTTGAACTACAACTTTGAAAACTGAAATAAACAAGTTGGACAAACAAATTAAGCGCAGTGTGAGCCAAGGTCAAGAAAAAAATTGAAGAAAATGTATATAAAGATATTGAGCATAATAGGCTACCATTTTATAGATACATAAGATGTAGAACAGTTAAAGACTTACAAATAGATAAACTGTGTGTAGAGTCTAAAATTTATTCTTAGACACAATAGATTACAGACATATTTATAAAATCTCATGCAAGACAATTTGGTTCCATAAAGGGGATGATAAGTTGCCCTAGTGATATCCAGGTGACTTCAGATAATGAAATCAATTTAGATTATATTGAATTATGCAAACTGGATGCAACTAATGCGCAGGAAAGAGACATAATTAGTAAAAATGACTGGAGAACACTTCAGCAAGAATTTACAGTACAGTTATATCTATTATTAATAGGTCATATAAATATGGGGAGATTCCTTAAGATTGGAGACATGCACTTAATAAACCTGTCTTTAAGGGGAGGGGTAGTAGAACAAAGCCAGAGTTATACAGACATTTATGTCTACTTTCATGTTGTGGAAAAAATAAATAATAGAGAAGGTAATATTAGATAGGTTATTGTCAGAATTGTAAAGGCTGGGACTTAAAAAACATAAGTCAGCATGTATATATTGAAAATAGATCTATTACCACCTCTAACATGATGTTCCATAACAATACAATAACAGCTATAAATGAAAATTTCAGCCATTATGTAATTTATGTAGATTTTATGTTAGAAAAATATGTATTAATGTATATGTTTAGTGCTTATTAGAAGCTAAAGGGATTAACACATTTAATTCTATTTTATGTACAGCTTAGTTTTGTATGAAAATATAAGATGCTTTTAAAACTACAATATGCTTTCTGAAACTGCAAGATGCTCTCTGACTTAGTATTTGCTAGCACAGCAAAATTCATGTTTATGCCTTTTGGAAATTTACTGAGAAGCAGGTGATTATCTGCTAGGTCAGGAAAATAATGAATAGAACAATACTGTTTTCTATAATATTATTGAACTTGAACAATCAGCTCTGTTCGTGTTATGAGAACATGCACAGCTGCAGAAAAGATAGATACAGTTGAACAAAGACTGCTTGAAGAAATGAACTATAATCTGTACTTGCTTTGTGCTCGAATTAGCCATAGTACCTTGAATGGTAACATTGCATAGTGAGAAGTTGTATCTGACTGGTGGTCATCAAGGCCACGTTGTTTTTCTTAGGAAGTGTTGTTTGTAAACTTGATATGCCAGCAGAAAATCATGGACAAACAGCTGCTATGAAATAATATTGAAAGAACTTGTGATTTATTACATCAGCTTAGTAGGCAATGCCTTGTAAGAAATGTATAAGAATAGCTTCACTTCCTGATTCTAGTTAGACAAACTCTGTATTAGCACGTTTTTGTCTCCTTGCTGCAAGATTAAAGTGCCTTAACCTGAACCTGCCATGTGTTGATCTTTTTGAAGTTGTTTTTCCTTTGACAGATTGGTCCTTCGGACCGGAAACTCTCACTTCACCTCAGGTCAGATGGGCCAGGTGGCATGAAACTGTATAGGGAAGAGACCACATCGGTTGCTCTACTCTGAAAGACATCTGACTGAATTGTCGTTCAAAAGAGGCCAGCCACTTTTCTGATCTGCGACTGGAGGATGAGTTAACAGTTTTCCATCGAACCAGGCAATCAATCACGGAGGCTCAGGTAAGGTAAAATTTACCTTTATTCTGTTTTAGATCAGGGACTTGATTTGTATCATCTGTCAGGAGATTTGTCTTGTACAAGTCAGGGACAGGAAGATTGCAGTCTTGTCATAGATCAGGGAAACAGAATAGGTAAGGCAGTTATTCTAGATAAACTGTGAAAAAGAAAAATCGTGGTACCACGTAAAGATAAGAAGGGTTATGTAACATTTTAATAGTCAGAACAATATGGGAAATAAGTGCACAAAAAGATCCCAAGATCCACCGTTAACTGAAGATGCAAAATATATGCAATTACAGCGTGCCGATAATGTTAGGTACTATACAAAATGGGTTAATAAATATGAATTTGATGGCAAATTAGAAAAATCCTCACTTATTAAACTTGTCAAACAGCTTAAAACCGATGCAAAAGGTCAGATAAAAAAGCAACATCAATTAGGCATTCCTCAGGCACACAGGTGGATTGAGGAAGCAAACCCTAGGTTGCAAAAAAGTAATAATTCAAAAGCTATGTTTCTAGATAAAGAAGACAATAATTTAGTAATAGCATCAGCCCCTCCACCCCCTCTGCTTCCCTTACAAGAATATGAAGCGAGTGGACAAGCTGGTCCACCTCTGCTATACCCGGCTGTCACCGCGAAGCCAAGACCGTATGTCAGAGATTCCATCGAGACTAGGTCTCGAACACGTAACTTAAGAGGGGATACTGAGTTATATCAAATGAACAAAAATTCACGAGCTATGAATGAAGAAGAGATATGTCCACTAACAGAAGTACCAAATCCACAGATAGGACAGGAAGGGCAGGACCAGACTCTCCTAGTATATAGACCGTGGACACCGGAAGACATCTGGAAAGCCACAGAGGGAATCCCCCATCCAAAAGTTAATTTTAGAAAATTCTTAGAAGACTTACAGGGCATGAGGTTAAGTTATCATTTAAATGGAGAAGAAGTAGAAAAAGTAGCTAGACAAATCGTAGGTCCAGATTGGCACATGATCAGTGACAACTGGAATTCCCGTGACACAGAACACAAGCCACTCCCACATAGCAACGCAGAACTGGATAACAGAGTGAAAGATCTAACAGACCGAATCTCTGAGAAATGGAAGCCTAGAGCAGACTGGACTTGCATTAATCAATGCATCCAGCAGGAAGGTGAAACTGTTTACAGATATTATGCTAGATTATTAGAGTGTTTTAATAACCATTGTGGAATGCAGGTACCTGAAGGCCAAACACATGATTCCCCGTATGAGCAGCAGCTAAAGAATGCATTTTTGAAAGGCAGTATTTTGCCTATAAGCAGCTTTATTACAAAGCACATGGTAGACCATCGTACAAGTAGATTACAGTCACTACTTAAATATGCTAGACGTGCCGAAAGGCATTTTAACAGTAAAAAGAAAAAGAAAGCCCAAATATTTTCTGTAGAAGATGGAGCAGAGGTTTATGTAGTACAGTCTGGAAAAAAGGACAAGAAAAATGCCCAGGGAAACAAACAATCTGATAAGCGATCAGAGGAGTTTGAAGAGAGAAAGAAAAGGGGTGAATGTTTCAAATGCGGGAAAAAGGGACATTTAGTAAGGGATTGCAAGCAAAACAAGAAGGTAGCCATGGAAGATAAGGAGGGTGAGGACTGACTATATGATAGTCAAGAATCACTAGAAGGGAGTAACCAAGAAAAGACAAATGCAAATGTGATAGAGGGAGTAGAGAATATGATAGAAGAAATAGAGGAAGTGCAAGAAATCGCAGATAGTGAAGAAAGTGAAATTTTAGACTTAGCATTGTTGAGCCTAGAGTTCTATTTAGCAGACACGAAACTGGAAGTTACACTTCTGGTAGAGGGGAGGGAAGTAAAATTCTTGTGTGACTCAGGGGCATCATGGACCCTGATACATCCTTCCAAACTACCAGAAAATTCAGAATCATTTGATTACATATTAGTGAAAGCAGCTAATGGACAGCTGTATCGGGAGCCACTCTCCCATAACATAGCAATAACTGACCCTGTTTCAGGGACTACCCAGAAAAGCAAAATTGCTTTTTCTGCAAAATGCCCGGTAAACCTTTTGGGCAGAGATCTTATGCAGATATTTGGCATAGCAGTAGTTCCAACTATGCAGGGCATGGAAGCACAGCGACAAATGGATACTTTTGTGGTGCGATCGGAGGGCGAAACATTCTATTGGTACAGTCAGGACTTGGTCACGACTGGTCCAGGGGCAGTAACCAAAGAACTGATGAACGTAGCCATCAGTATGTCCCCCTCCCTTGACACTGATAAACAACATTTGTTGCACTGTACTCTGTATTATTGTAGCACACCAGGACCTGATAAGGAATATGAGCAAGAACTGTTTAAAAACCATGCAAACAGATTAGTATTATGTAATCTGTACTGGGACACGGAAGGGAACAGTTTAGCTAGCTGTTCATTGCCCCAGGAATTCTTTGCACTCTATAAATCTAATCGATTTCCACATGTTAGTTTAACTAAGGACAAGAATGTGAAATGGGCAAATCTAGGAGAAAAAGTCACAAAGTGGGAAAAACAGACAGAGTTAGAGTTGTCAGAACAGGGAGTACAGAAGCAGAAGTTAAATTGGATAACACAGACACACCCAGCTGCACACTTGCAGTCTAGCAAGGACAGCTGATTAGCACTCTTACTAGAAGAGGAAGAAAATGCCTTAGGGAGAATACCAGAAACTCCCTGGTCAACAGGGAAATCAGATGTAGGACTAATATGTACAGCAGGACCAGTTACTATTACGCCAAAATCAGCATTTAGACCACAGAAGAGACAGTATCCCTTAAGGAAATATGCAGAAGTAGGAATCAAACCTATAATAGCAGCTTTACTTAAGGAAGGAGTACTGGTAGAATCTCCCAATTCACCATGTAACACACCCTTATTTCCTGTCAGGAAAGCAAATGGAGAATGGCGTATGGTCCAAGATTTACAAGCTGTAAATGATGCAATAATACCTAGAGCACCTACGGTGCCAGATCCACACACCCTATTGAATGATTTGAAGCCTCAACAGAAGTATTTTTCTGTGGTAGATATTAGCAATGCATTATTTTCGATACCAATACACCCTGACAGCCATCATTGGTTTGCATTCACATTTCAGGGGAAAAGGTATACATACACGCGACTACCACAGGGATATTGTGAAAGCCCAACAATATTCACACAAGAGATGGCAAGCAACTTGGCAGGATTTAGCCCACTGAGAGGCAGTCAGATTTTACTTTGTGTAGATGACATCCTGCTGGCAGCCCCCACCCAGCAAGAATGCAGAGAAGATACCATAGCATTACTACAATTTCTAGCCACTCAAGGACATAAAGTAAACAAAAATAAGTTGCAGCTTTGGAGAAAGCAGGTTAAATACCTTGGATATGTAATGTCCAAAGAAGGTAGAACATTAGATGAAGATAGGAAAATAGCAATTTTACAAGCACCCAAACTGACTACCAAGAAGGAAATAATGTCCTTCCTGGGTACGACTAATTTCTGTCGGAGTTGGATTCCAAACTATGCCTTGGAGTCTGCTCCACTGACCAACTTGATATACAAGAAGCCTATGGCAGCACAAGATTTATTACAATGGACGCCAGAAGCAGAAACGGCTTTCTGCAAACTAAAACAATTGATAGCATCCTCATTAGTAATAGGATTACCAAACTATCATAAACGTTTTTTCCCAAACTGAAGATTGTAAGCAAGGTTATATGACATCAGTGTTAACACAGCAACATGGGGACAAGCAACACCCCATAGCTTACTATTCATCACAGCTAGACCCAGTGGCGCGATCCCTGTCCCACTGTGTACAAGCAGTAGTCGCAGCTGCAATGACAGTACAGGCTTCGGCCTCAGTAGTGTTGTTCCACCCACTCACATTGAGAGTGCCTCATGCAGTCACGATTATTTTACTGCAAGAAAAAGTAGCATATCTTTCTCCTGCTAGACATCTTTCCTGTATGACTATACTGTTGAGCCAACCTCATATGACAATTGAACGATGTATAACTTTGAATCCGTCTACCTTGCTCCCGACCCCTGCAGATGGCACAGCACACAGCTGCCTGCAGGAGATCAAGCAATAGACACTGCCTAGAAAAGATCTAACGGATGTTCCCTTGGATGATGCCGAGGTGACATATTATGTGGACGGCTCATGCAGAAGGGGTCCTACAGGGCAGAACCTAGTGGGGTATGCAGTAGTTTCTGATACTGAGATTTTAGAAGCAAAGTCTTTACCACACAACTTATCTGCACAAGCTGCAGAATTGATTGCCTTGACAAGGGCATGTACCTTGGCAAAGGGTAAATTTGTGAACATTTTTACTGACAGCCAGTATGCTTTTTCTACTGTACATGTTTTTGCGCAACAGTGGAAGAATAGAGGAATGATAACATCTACTGGTAAACCGATTAATCATGCGCAGTTTATTTTAGATTTGTTAGAATCTATTCAGTTACCTCAGAAAGTAGCTATTTGTAAATGTGTAGCTCATACCAAGCAACAGGATAGGATTTCAAAAGGTAATGCGAGAGCTGACACAGCTGCAAAGCAGGCAGCTTCAGCTTCAGAAATATTTCTTTTGAGTGAGGAATTACAACCTTCTGAGATTTTAGATTTAGAAATGTTGAAAACAATGCAGACACTTACTACGAAAGTAGAAAAACAGAAATGGATAAAACGAGGAGCAATTCTTGAGAAAGGGCTATACATCTCCAAAGAAGGAAAACCGATATTGCCATCTAATTTGTTTAGATATGCAGCTTTGTTGAGCCATGGGCAGTGCCATGTCTCAACAGGGGGGATGGTACAGTTAGTAAATCGAGTGCTGGCAGCATATGGATTTACAAACTATACAAAACATTTTTGTGCAGCATGCCATGTTTGTAACAAGCATCATGCACAAGGGTGTTGAAGCCTAAACAAGGGAGTTTCCCTGCACCACCATACCCATTCCATACTATCTGTATGGATTTCATAGAACTGAACAAATGCGAAAATAAGAAGTATTGTCTTGTCATTATAGATATGTTTTCCAAATGGGTGGAAGCTTTTCCGACCAAAAATTCAGATGCAGCTACTATTGCAAAAGTCTTTGTTAAAGAAATTAGTCCTAAATTTGGCATACCGGAAAAGATCTATAATGACAATGGCACACACTTTGTAAATCAAACTATACAACAGTTGAGCCGATATTTCGGAATTTCCTTAACCATTGTGCATACCACCCACAATCTGCAGGACTAGTAGAGAGGCATAATGGGGTTTTGAAAAATAAACTTAGGAAATTAATTAGTGAGACTCAAAAGAACTGGGTGTACTGCCTGCCTCTGGCATTGTTGAGCATGAGAACTGTTCCGAATGCAAAGGGGTTAACTCCTTTTGAAAAATTATTTGAGAGGGCATACTATATACCTCAATGGAAACCTCTCATGCCTGCAGTCCAGGAGGCCGACAGTTCACTCGCAGAATACATGAGACGACTTTTAAGTAATAAACAACTTTTGCAGTTAAATTCTGTTTCAGATAAAGAAAAAAACAGACCATCGGAAGCAGCAGTAGTCCCAGGCACGTGGGTCTAGGTGAAAGTCATCAAGAGAAAGAATTGGACATCACCGAAGTGGGAAGGGCCATACCAAGTGCTACTGTCAACACCCACTGCAGTCAAGATCACATAGCGAGCATCCTGGATTCATCTGACACACTGTAAATTGGTTAAAAACTTTGAACTGGACAGAAAATTTGTTACTGTTACACAAGAACAAAAATGACCAGATACAGAGCAAATAGAAATACAGAACAACCTCAAAAGTATTGCATGATCATTCTGTTAACTATACTGATAACACTAATCTTTTTGCTGTGGCCTTTCCTTTTTCCAGCCACACGAGCTGAAGTGAATAAACGAGATGCATTACTCATAGACTGGCATCTGAACTTTAACACTTACCAAGCAATTAAATATGTGTATGCTGAAACTTTTAATGTTTTGAATTGCTGGATTTGCACAGCTATACCAACAGCATATGGGGGTTGTTAATGACTGCTGTTCCCCTAGTGGTCAATGAGACCTGGGAAATTTTGATTTTTGATACTACGACTGTGAAACCACAAGACAAAATAGCATTGTACCTGCCTATTACACAAAAGGGAATTGTATGTTTTTACAAAAATGATACTATTCAGGTGGGTTGGAGCAATTGTAATGTGACTGTTCCTTATAAGTATTATACCAAAGCTAATAATGCAGGTTATATTTGTGATACAAACTATGACTCATATTTAGAATCAATGCACAAAACGGTTGATGAAGTACAACATAATCCTGTTCTTTAACTATCATTGATAAGAAAATGTTTCATGCAGGGCAAGTATATATTAATACTAAAGTAGAGAATTGTTATTTTGTGTGTGGGAAAAAGGCATACAAATGGTTACCTGAAAATTGGTCCGGCAGTTGTTTTTTGGGTTACCTGGTTCCGGCCATACAACACTCTGTAGTTTTGCCTCAGGGAAGAATTCGAAATGTCAGAGAGGTCACCAAGAAACCTGGAAATCCAATCAAGAGACATGAGAATCCAATAGGATGAATCGAAGCAGGCAGGAGAAACCATAACTCCATGAAAAACAAAGATAAACTGACACACATGGACTTGAGTGACACTATTATATCATGGGCAGGTATAGCCCCTGCATATGGCGCAGTGAAATCAATTTGGGAGCTGAGAAAACTGTCCAAACTTCTCGAAGTAATGAGCAATGCAACTTTTTCTGCTCTTGAATTAGTAACTGATGAATTGAACGCTATGAGAACTGTGGTGCTTCAAAACCGCATGGCTCTTGACTTCACCCTAGCGGCAAAACGTGGTATGTGTGCTTTAATAAAAGAGGAGTGCTGTTCATATATTCCTGACAACCAGCATGAGATAAACAACCATCTTGAGGTGATTCAGCAAGTGTCGGCCATGACCAAACTAGGCCCAAATCCACTGATGGATTTTTTTTCCAGAATTTGTTTGGGGGGTGGGGTAGCATCCTAATGAACATCCTGATTGCCATTTGTGTGGGATTACTCCTATTAGGAGTGTGTGTTTGTTGTGGTATTCCCTGCATGAAAAGATTAATCAAAGATTTTATAGACATGTCAGTTTCTGAGACTTTGTATCAAAGTCCTGAAATTGAAGAATTGTTGAAAAATGAAACACTTTCATAAGTCTAAACTGAATGACTCTCTTAACTGCAAATTCTGAACAGAAAGAGGTTAGGAGAAGAAGCAAACTGTTTATGCTTTTGAAAATAGAATAAAAAGTATTAACAGGGGGAAAATGTTAGAAAAATATGTATTAATGTATATGTTTAGTGCTTATTAGAAGCTAAAAGGGTTAACACATTTCATTCTATTTTATGCAGGGCTTCATTTTGTATGAAACTATAAGAAGCTTTTCAAACTGCAATATGCTTTCTGAAACTGCAAGATGCTCTCTGACCTATTATTTTCTAGCACAGCAAAATTCATGTTTATACCTTTTGGAAATTTACTGAGAAGCAGGTGATTATCTGCTAGGTCAGGAAAATAATGAATAGAACAATACTGTTTTCTATAATGTTATTGAACTTGAACAATCAGCTCTGTTTGTGTTATGAGAACATGCACAGCTGCAGAAAAGACCGATACAGTTGAACAAAGACTGCTTGAAGAAATTAACTATAATCTGTACTTGCTTTGTGCTTGAATTAGCCATAGTGCCTTGAATGGTAACATTGCATAGTGAGAAGTTGTATCTGACCGGTGGTCATCAAGGCTACGTTGTTTTTCTTAGGAAGTTTTTTTTGTAAACTTGATATGGCAGCAGAAAATCATGGACAAACAGCTGCTATGAAATAATATTGAAAGAACTTGTGATTTATTACGTCAGCTTAGTAGGCAATGCCTTGTAAGAAATGTATAAGAATAGCTTCACTTCCTGATTCTAGTTAGACAAACTCTGTATTAGCACGTTTTTGTCTCCTTGCTGCAAGATTAAAGTGCCTTAACCTGAACCTGCCATGTGTTGATCTTTTTGAAGTTGTTTTTCCTTTGACAATTTAACTTCGGCATTTGTTATGGTCATACACAAAATGCAGATCAATAAATTAAAACAACTAGGTATTTTTAAAATGGATAGCTACATAACTTACAATATTAATATGTTGATAAATACATCAACAACTAAGCATATGACATTTAGGAGACATAAACTGAAAGGTAAATATTTAATACAGCACACAGTGATTGAAACTGTAGACTCATTTAAGGACCTCGGTATATGGGTAGATTCAGCTATGATTTTTTTCTAATCATATCAACCAATTGACTAATATACTAGGCTATCTGCCTAAAGCCTTTATAAGCCCTAATGAAAATTTATGCCTTAATACCTTTTTGTGGCTTACGCCACCTTAAATGAAAAAGATTGTGCCATTGTGGTGGGCGGATTCCTGCCAGCAGTGACACAGAGATGATTCCGGCCCACCCACGACGATCTCCCATCCACAGGTCTAGATTTCTCTTTGGATCTCACAGGGATGGTGCTCTGGTTTCATCCACGCCGGGTCTCTCTTCTAAGGGAGTCCTCGAGCTAGTTTTATCCGCCATCTGGGTGCTATTTATATCAATATGAGGTTATAAGGTTTAAGTAATTTGGTTTTAACTTTTTGGAGCTTTGTGGGAGATTTGATTTGGGGCAAACCGGGTACCTGTCACCTCTGAACGATGTCTTGTCTCCTCATTAGTCTGTGTAGACGCAATCTGCTGAATAGAGCTCTCATTTTAAAGATCACAGCATGATTTAATTGATTCTTTATCCTTTATCCTTGACAGTTCTTTCTGGTCAGAGATATTGCGAGATGGGAGAGGTAGGATCGATTGGTGGATTATCGATGGAAGGTACAGATTGTCTGTGACCTCACTGATGGAATGACCCTATCAGGGCTCAGAATCCTCTAGGCACCAGGTTGGCAATGTTCAATGTAAAAGGTAGCCACTTTGTCAAAACTTTCAAGGTGTCAAAGGCTACTGAAAGTATTAACCTCTTCTGTACCCCCTGATTTGCCACCTATCTGATGTGCTTAGGGTTGTGTTTTCATGAATGGGGTTACCTTGTTTCCCTTTTTTATACATTTTTGGCGTTTAACTTCAGGCCATGGCTCTGGTTTCTCTTACCCCGCTTCTGACTATCTATCTCTTCTGAATCGTGTCTGATGCACTCACACTTTCCACTATGGTCTTAGTGGCTTCTGCGCTGGCTCAAAGAATCAGTCCTGATTGGCCTGTCTGCTGTGCTGTACTCCACCAGCCAATGCCAAGGGGAACCAGGGCCCAACCCCAGATTAACTGTACTTGGGCGCCAGTCTCTCTGGGACTCTGGGTCAGCTAACGCTGTGTCTAACCCGGCAACTCTAACCCTTGGGGTTCTGTGCCAGCTTGTAGTGCTTGGTGACATTTGGGATGGTGTTTTTGCTTTTCCAATTTACCTTTTCTACGGTATGGTTGGGTGGTGCTACTAGCCAAGCAAGGTCCTAAGGTCAAGTGACGCCTTTTCCTCATCAATGGCCTTGGTGACTGTTGGAAACTCACCAAAGCCAAACACATGATCTTCCCTGGTCAAAGCCAGTCAAGCAGTTTTTCCATTATCTGCAAGTCCCTATATTTTTGTTTATGAGCTCCATTATGATCCTCCATAGGCTTATGACATTCAGACTTGAGCTTCATGGGGCGCTGCCTTCAGGTGGTTGGGTCAGGCAGTGCGTGGGGGAGCGCCCTCCCCGGAGCCGGCTTGCATTGGGCAACTGATCCTGTGGTTAGGCTGAGATTAAACAGCTGCCGTTTAAAAACAGTGTTTAATCATTTAGCTCAGCACCTGGCACAGCCGGGGACACCATCTGTGAACAGCTAGCTGTTGCTTTGCTTTAGAGAGCAGCATTTAGCTTGCAGAGACTGCCGTCGGGGATAGCGGCTGGAGGTCCAGGAGGCTGGGGGGGGGAGAGAGGGGAGGGGAGGTTTGCACTGAACCTGTCTGCCAATATGTTAGCATGTCTTGGGGGTTCGTGATTTTTGTATCATTTTGGACCCCCACTTGTATCATCTATCAGGTTCCACCCCAGGGTTCACATATTTTGAAAAAGGAAAAGGCCTTATGATTGTCCTTTGAATTTTCTCAAATTTTCTCTCAAATTGGCCTTTCGTATTTTTATGAGTTTTTTTATTTTTTAACGATTTTTTGGACTCCTTTTATGGATTTTGTTCTATCATGTAATAGCTTTCTCTCCTTAAGTTTGTTTGTTGCATGTTGGTGTCCGTTACTAGACCGGGACGTTTTGCTTGCCTTTGTTTTTTTCTTTTGGTTTTGTTTGATTTGGATGATCCCCTGGTCCAAGGAGGTGTCAGCAGAAGGCAAGGCTGGCTTCGCTTCAGCAGCTTGGGTTGGTGTCCACTGGCTCAGGGGCCCAGGGCCACCACCACCAGTCAGTGTGAGTGTGAGTTTTGCTTAGAGAAGTTCTTCACTCTTTTTGTTTGGTTTGGGGTGGGGGCGGATGTTCCAGTGAGATGAGTTATGATCAGAGATCTCACCAAAGATATGAGGACTGTGTGGAGCATTGGAGAGCATTTTGTCCCCATGTTTGTGACAATGAGATCTAGTATATTTTCTCCTCTCGTGGGAACAGTGACTAGCTGTTCCATGGCATTGATAGTGATAGTTATAGAACTATAGGTTGTATAAAAAGATGTATAAAGTCTAGGAAATCAAGCATAATGAAGCCATTGTTTGTTAGTTACATTAGACCCAAACTTGAGTATGGAATAAGAATATAGAAATCCTACAAGAAAACAAGCATGAATAAATTGGAAAGGATACAGTGTAAATATACCAAGGGCATCTATGGATATGAACATCTAAGTTATTACGAAAGACTAAAATATCTGAACTTGTACAGTGTCTCTTACATTTATTTAAGAGGAGATCTTATTCAGGTATATAGGAAATTTAGGGACAACTACTTCTGGGAATGTTTGGAATTATCAAAAAGTACTAGAGAATCATCAGATAACCTATGTAGAAGATTCTATAAGAATAAGAAGTGTACTAATTGGTTCTCTGACAGATTAGCTGATGCTTGGAACAAACTACCAAATTACATTAAAGGAAGTACTAGTTTAGATATTTTTAAGAACAGCCTGAACATTTATTATGGGAACAAGTGTTTTGGTATATTGGCAAGCTAGAAGGGCATTAATGCCCATGCTTGAAACAGTTGCATGCATGTATGTATGTATGTATGTACAAATAGGACATGGCAAGTATCATACAACAATTGCAGAGGTGAAATTCTTAGTTACAGGAAGACTGTCCCACAGGGCTCATTTCTAGGCCCATACCTGTTTAGACTGTATTTTTCACTATCTTTTTTATCTGATGTGTTCTACAGTCTGTATGCAGATGACTTGAAATCAGGTAAACTGATTATATGTATTACAGACAGGGCATGTTTGCAAACAAACTTGACTAAATTGACCATTTGGGCACAGGAGAATAATATGCTGATAAATGCATCATAAACTAAGCATATAATATTTGAGAGACATAAACTGAAAGGTGAATATTTAATACAGCACACAGTGATTGAAACTGTAGATTAATTTAAGGACCTGGGTAGATCCAGCTTTGAGTTTTTCTAATCATATCAACCAATTAGTTAATGATAGTTATAGAACTACAGGTTGTATAAAAAGATTTATAAAGTCTAGGAAATCAGAAATGATGAAGCCATTGTTTGTTAGTTATATTAGACCCAAACTTGAGTATGGAAAAAACAATATGGAAATCTTATAAGAAAATAAGAATAAATAAACTGGAAATAATACAGTGTAAATATACCAAGGGCATCCATGGATGTGAAAATTTAAGTTATTATGAAAGACTAAAATGTCTAAAGTTGTACAGTGTACCTTATAGATATCTAAGGGGCGATCTAATTCAGGTATATAGGGCATTTAGAGACAACTACCTCTGGGAATGTTTGGGGTTATCAAAAAGTACTAGAGAATCATCAGACAACCTATGTAGAAGAGGGGTCTGAATGGAGAGATGATAAGTCAGCAAGCAAAGGAGAGAAGTATTGCTGAAACTGAATTCATCCACAAGTCTTGGTGAGTACCTTCATGAGGTAGACCCTGATTTCACAAAATCTCACCAAGATGACACAGATATATAGACTGTATTTTATATGACATATATCATGGGCAGAAGTAGGTTAAACATTTAAAAAAGATAGCTGGGTGCACAACAGCCAGGAAAATAAAGTGGCCAGTCCTGGTAGGCACACTGTTGCCAGGACTGGAAAAAATGACAGTGCAGAATCCTCAAAATACAGAAATATTCCTACAATGGGGCCAGCCCAGGTCCAGGGGGAGGATAGCCCCCCTGTTCTAGAAGGAAGTAGTGGTCCACAAAAATCACAAAACCTGATAGGCCAAAGAAGAGCCATAAAGACAATAGAGCAGACTACTGAGGACAAGAAAGAAATTACATATTGTTACTATTATGCAAAAAGCCCATAATTTCCAAAGATACACAAAAAGATTAAGAGAGAAATTAGAGGAAAGAAAAATACTTCCACAAGAAAAAGTGTCAGAAGCCTCCAATAAAAAATTGTGTTCACTAGTATAACAGATTTGTGAAAAGCATTATACAGACCAAGAAACTTTAATCTGTTTGGAAAAAGAAGCATCTGAGGATATGTGAAAATATAACCAACAAAACCTAGAGATTTTTGAAAAATAAAAAATATATATGAAAATGGGAAAGAGAGAGATTTGATCTGGTGCAATATTTATGCAATGTTGAAAGACAAATTAATCAATACAAAAAAGGCAGCCCCAAAGATATTCAAAGAGAAATATAGGCAAAGGCATCCAGATATGGAACATTTCACAATAAAAAATAATATCACAAAGAGGGAATGTAGAAAAGAAGATCAGTAAAGTAGATGTTAAAAAATAGAAATTGAAGTTATGGGATGCCTGTAAAGTGAAGGATTTGGTGTAGAAGGTCTAACACAGGTTACATTGCAGCATGATGGAACAAGTCCTCAAAGTAAGGAGAAACAGGAAGATCAGGAGACATCTGAAGAAGTAATATGGACATGGGGAAGAAAAAGAGATTTAATATGGTGTAGTGTTTATGCAAAGGAGAAAGCAAAACTAATTAATACAAAAAGAACAGCACCAAAGATATTTGAAGAGAAATACAGGCAAAGGAATCTGGGCATGGAAATCTTTACAATACAAAAAATAAGAAGACAGTGGACAAGTAGAAAAGAAGATTAGTAATGAAGAAGTTAAAGAAATAGAAACTGAGGTTATGGAGTACCTGCAAAGTGAAGGATTCAGTGTAGAAAATCTAACTCAGGAAATACCACATCAAGTCAGAGCAATGTGCACCCAAATTAAGTAGAAACCAGTGAATGGGAAGCAACAGGTAAGTTGCAATATGAGGATATTTTGGAGCCTTTCACAAGAAACTAGTATAAACATTCACTTGAAGTTGGATAGCAAGGGAAGGAACAGGAAACTGTTGCAACTCTGACACAATTAATGTTGAGGAGTGACAGGCCATTGAGTTCCCATATGACAGAGCAACGGATGACACATGATGAAATTGAAGAGAATGTGCCAAAGAAAGATGCTATAGAATGTTCTATAGAATGCTTGCTGGAAATGGAGAGCAAAAATCGTGCCCTCAGTTTAGAAGAAAATGAGCTAAGACAAGAGTTGCTTGATTTAATAGAGGTAGACAGACATATTGAGAGCAATGAAAGAAAACTACAGAAGGTCAATAAAATCCAAAAAGTTAGATATTTGATAAAAAAATGAACACAGTAATTAGGACTGTCATAGAGATCCATGAGATATAACAGAAGTAAACAGGGTATATTACTGCACAGCTAAATTAATAAAAGATAAAATTCTACCACAAGAACACAGGGTAGTAAGGGAAAGGAAGAGAAGAAATTGAATACCGTCATGGAAGTATTTAACAGAGAAAACTATAAAGCAATTAAAACAAGAAGTGTCACTGTTAGAAGAGTACAGAAGAGGGAACGGATCAACAAAAATACTTAGAAATATAGATGTGATAAAAGGAATGTGCAGAATCGCAAATAATAAACTAAAAATATCAGCACATGCAGAAAAACTTAGAGGATACACGGATAAATATAAAGGAAAAGCACAAAATAAATAATTTATTGATGACCCAAAACAGTTTTATAGAGAATTGGGAAACAAGGTAAAAGGAATTGAAAGACCACCAAAAAAGAGGAAATATATACATTTTGGAGAAGTTTCTATGAAGATTCTGTGGAACATAACAAAGATGCTAAATGGATAGAAGAAGCAAAAGAAAGAATAAGAAGTTCAAAGGTACAGGATATGAAATGGGATGAAGTAACAGATGGAGAGATTGAAACAAAGTTAAGAAAAGCCTCTAATTGGAAAACTCCAGGACCAGATGCAGTACCTAACTTCTGGTTAAAGGTTTTATCATCTTTGCACAAAGATTTAGCCTTGAGTAAGAACTATTTATATGCATACCCCAAAGACACGCCAACCTGGCTAACAACAGGAAAAGAGCGAACCTGCAAACTACCTTAAAAAACTATAGACCAATAACTTGCTTTCCATCAATGCATAAACTATACACTGGAATTGATGCTGATAGAGTTATATTCATTTAGAAGAAAACTCAATTATGGCAATAGAATCAAAGGACAATAAAAGAAAGTCATATGGAACAAAGGATCATTTGTTGTTAAATAAAGTCATAGTGGAGAACTTTAAAAAGGGGAAGAATCTACATATACCATGGATTGACTACAAAAAAAAGCATTTGATAGTACCCCACATTCATGGATAATAGAGTGCTTAAAAATGTATAAGGTACATCCTACACTGATAAATTATATCACCGTGACCATGAAACAGTGGCAAACCACTTTGAAGTTAAGTTGTGATAAAGAGCAAATTATTATTCCAGGGATAAAAATCCAAAGGGTGATATTTCAGGGTGACTGTTTTCTCACCATTGCTCTTTTGCCTTGCCCTTAACCCATTAAGCTGTCTACTTAACAGATTAGGACATGGCTATAATTTGGCTCCCAGAAAACCCCAAAGTATAAAGACTTCAAATCTTCTCTTTGTTGATGATTTAAAATTGTATAGCTCATCAGATGAGGACCTGAAAGCACAACTGCAAGTAGTCAAAACTTTTTCAGATGATATAAGAATGTTATTTGGTCTTAATAACTGTGCAAAAGCAACCTTTAAAACAGGAAAGCTGCAGCACCAAGAACACAGTTTTGGACAAGAATGTGATATAAAAGAATGTGTGCAAGAGGGAGTCTATAAATATTTGGGAAATGATGAAGGATCAACAATAAAAGATGAACAAATGTGAATAAAACTCAGGAATTTAGAAGATAAATTAATCCTGAAAACAGTGTGACATCTAGGAACAAAATTCAAGCTATAAACCAATTTGCTCTTCCTGTCCTAACTTAGTTTTGGAGTCATTGACTGGCCCCAAAGGTTGGTAGATAGATTAAACAGGAAAATAAAAAAGATGCTTCACGCTCATCAAATGATTTACAAAAATCAGTGCATACCAAGATTATATATTCCCCGTTCCAAAGGAGGTATGGGCCTCCTTGAAATTGATTGCATATATAGCTCTGCAATCATGGGACTGCAGACATATTTGCTGACCTCACAAGACCCAAACATAGTGAACGTTTTGAAACATGAGGAGAATAAATCTAAGATGACTTCCCTGCTTAGTCTAGCAGTAGCATATCAGCGTAAAGTGGGAATGGAAATCAAACCAGAAGTAGATAAAAATCAGGCAGCAACTGAATGTGCCAAAAAACAAAAGAAAGAATATAAAGTGAGGGATCAGATGAGAAGGGAAGATATGTGGAAGATGCATAAATATAGTTGCAATTATAGAAAACTCCTGGAAGAATCTCATGATGATCAGGATCAAATGCATGAATGGTTAAGAAGAGGCAAATTGAACCCAAAAGATAAAAGGTTAATATTGGTGGCCCATAAACGTACATGTTGCTTTACAAAGTCCATTGAACATGTGGGAGAAACAGATAAATGTAGGTTTTGTAAAACATAATTTGAAACAGTCGCACACCTTGTTGCTATATGTGACATACTAATGGCATAAGGACTGTATACTGAAAGGCATAATAATGTGACAAGACTGATGCACTGGGGATTGTGCAAACATTATGGTACTGAAATGGCTGAAAAGCACTGGAAACATGAGCCACAAAGCATCATCAAAAATTATGAAGTCTACATCACATTGGATTACCCATTACCAACAGTCCAAAAAATATTTGTGAAAAAAAACAGATATAATGATGCAAGAAAAGAAGGCAAAAGTAGCATTGATCACTGAAATCATTACACTCAGTGACTACAGTGTCTTGTGTACAGAGACACACAAAGTCATAAAATATCAGTATTTGCAAGCAGAAACAAGAGCAATGTGAAAGAAAGATACCCAGACAGTTCCAATAGTAGCAGGAGCAACGGGTATGAGAGAGCAGCTGATGCATGCAATACTCTACCAAATTATAGTAAAGCAAGCACTAGTTTAGATATTTTTAAAAACAGCCTGGACAGTTATTATGGTAACAATTGTTTTATTATATTTGCAGGCTAGAAGGGTATTAATTGCTATGCTTGAAATAGTTGTATGCATATATGTAAGTCTAAGTGAAAATGCAGCATAAGAATTTCAGAAATGTTAGAGGGACAGCAATAACAGTTATCATAACGAGTATACTTTCACTCTGAGATTTTATTAAAAAAGATAAGTGGAGGAAGTCCTTGGCACATCTCAGTTATAAGTGTTGCCCCTTTAAATATGCAGTTTCCCTCAGTTATAGCATCAGCATACTTATCACCCTTTAACACTCTCAGTATTTCAGCTATGGTTGTTTTGTAATGCCATCACATGGATTCATCTGACTTCCTGTAGTGTCATGCATTGTTCTTTGTTTCTGTCTCATTCAGGGTCAAGATTTGTGACACTGCTTATTCTGCTATCATGTTCATAGACTTCTGCAGATTGGTCATGCCTCTCTCCATCTTTCTGTTGAGACTATTGGACTCCTTGATATGTAATCAGAAACGTTTTCCTTTCTTCTCATATATGGTACTTTAAAGTGACAATGCTGATGACTTGGTCAACCCATTTCTAGTTTATGTAAAATGTTTATTGCTTATATATGTATGTATACTGTATATATCTCTTAACCATTAGTTCTTCAACTTACAAGACAGTTGACTAAATAGGAAGATGCAGAAAACTAATACAAATCAAAGCTTTTAAATCAGCTTTGTGGAAATCTATAGTTCAGTATGACTTTCTTCATATGAAACATAGTACAGTCAAAAACTCTCCCAAAGCTGGCTTAAAATGCACAAGGCTTACAGCTAGTAACTTTAGTACCTTGGTACTATGAATAGCCGCAATTCTACAGTAAGAATACACCTAATGGCTTCCAACACATAGAAGGAAATCTCCACAGCTATAACAATTATCGTTCCCCTTTGTTTTGCAGGATGGCAGCTCCACAATACTTTAGACATCTTCTTCCACTCAAAGATGCTGGAGAATACTCCATTTATTGTGCAATAGAAATATTTACTAGACTTATAGCAAGATTTGTAGACCTCACTCCATATATGCAGCAGCTTACCTTGACAATGTATTTATGTTTTGTAAAGAATGGGAAAATCACCTTGCCAAGGTCCAGGTTGTTTAGATTCTTTCAAATACTCTAGTCTACTGTAAGTTGGCTATGGACAAACCCTGATATTTGCTCAGTGTGATAGAAAGGAAAACTGTAAAAGCCCTGACTAAAAAACGGTAGAGGCTGTAACTAACTGTCCCACGTTTTTTGCCAAAAGGAAATTAAGGCCTTTTAGGGTTGGACATCTAGTACTAGAAGTTATTGCCTCTAAAGCTTGCCCAATGACTTATTTAACCAAGGGGAGGGCCCCTAAATGTCAAAAGGATGGAAGAGACGGACAAGGCTTCAAGAAATTGAAGATGATGCTGCATTCTGAACCTATCCTGTTAGCATCTTATTTCTTCAGTTTGCGGTGATCAATGATGCCTTTAAAATAGGCTTAACAGCATTTTTGGCACAGATTTGTTGAAGATGAGGAACACTGAATTTGCTGTATCATTTGGAAGTTTACTAATGCTGAGTAGGGGATTTAGAAATTGAGCAAGAGTGTTTGGCTATTAAATTCATGCTGTTTACTTTCAAGTGTTATCTCTTGAGCAGATAATTTTTATTAGCTATGGAGTATATATCACTGCAATCGCTCTACAGATGAACAAACAGTAATTAAAGCTTGTCAGGTAGGATTTATTAGTAGCCATCATTTGAATGGAGATGAGCTGTTCTGGGCCTAAACCACAACAGCAGATGCTACAACCAATGGGTCTATGCTGTGTTGGGGGGGTGATAGTGTAATATAGTGGCTGTCTTGTCAGTTTTGAACACTAGAGGGGGCAGTGGGGAAGGTAAAAAAGCCCCAAATTAATTTATATTGTGTACCAGAGAATTAGATGCTGACAAAAGACAAAGATTTACAAGTAGGAAGCAGGAAGACACACGAGAATGAAAACAGCAATATGTTATGCCTTACCTTAGCAAGCACAGTATGTGAGTTTGCTTATCTTAGACAGATTAACGTGCACAAAAGACCTTTGAGAGAGCACATGCAATAACCAGAAACACCACAGAGGATGTGTTTTGGTGCACTGAAGGCTAGGTTCAGATGTCTGGACACATCTGAGAGGGGGGATATGCACTGCAATATACACTTGAAAATGCAGCCAAGATAATAATAGTGTGCTCCATGCAGCACAACATGCTAAGCACAGCACATCACAGTCTTTCAGCTGCAGGTGTGGGTAAACTCCTCCAAGAACCCCAAATGTCTGAAGAGGACATCCCATGGGTATCAGCAGAGGATCAAGAGAACATATGGGACAAAATGCACAGATATAGGCAATGTAGGGTGTAACCACAACTGCAGGCCCAAGCAACATTGTAGTGTCTGAACCAAATATTTGAGTCATGACAAGACACATGCACATGAGAACACAGACTGAACACTGATGTTCAGGTATTGCCCCACCACAGCAACACAGACTGCCTCTAATGGCAAGTACTGACACACTGAGCTATATACATAATATAATTATAACATATTCCAACATGAACATATGCAAATGTGTCAAAACTGGGATCATCAACTCAGGGCACAACTGACACATGCATGTATACACACTCAGACTGTTGTATCACTGTATGATAAACAATAAGGGACACATAGTGGTATACATACATATATCTACAGTATAACAACATGAAAAAAGAGAAATACACATATCACAGTACAGTGATATTTCGATAATATGAGCCAGCTATGTGTACTACACTGTTGGACATACTCTAACGCAGTCTAGGGTGACCTTGTTGATGTCTCACACCACAGTCTGCTCTGCCCTGACCAAGTATAGACATATCTTGCCCTGGTTCCTCCAAAAAAGAGATGGATGGGGCTGCAACAGCATGTTAAGATGAAGGAGCATGACTGTGAGTTGAAGGCCTTGTGATTGGTGGGACCACAGCAGATGGGCCAGCAGTTGAACTCTGTGTAGGTTGGACAACAGAGAATGATTGTCTATGTCCAATGGTGATTCTGAGGAAAGGTGATCTCTCTCACAGGTTCCAATCCACAGAGTTATGGCCAATGGTGGTTCTGAGGACAGGTGATCTCTCTCACAGGTTCCAATCCACAGAGCACATTCAGGGAATGCAGAATCCTGCTGATGGTATGACACCACTGCAGGACAGTACAGGCCGGTGTGTCCATGGACTGTGCCACAACTAGCATACTCTCATTCTGAGCAGCCAATGCAGCCATAATATCACCATATCTGCACCCATGTCCTTCATGCATGACATGTAGCTGGTGTGCCACATGATCTGTGACACGGGCAAGTGCACAGATGTCTAAATGATGCAGATGCTTTGGCTGTTCATTTTCCTGCAACAGGAGGCAGAGACCCTCTGACACCTGGCCATGCACATCTGTTTGCCTACGTTTACTGTGATGCCCTCTTCCTGGTTGTTGTGTGGAACTGCCAGTAGCAGTGCTCTCAGCTGTGGTGTCTTGGTCAATGGCCTCACTCTGTTCAACATCCACTATGGCAGCATCCTCTGAATGGCTAGACAAGTGGACCTCCACATCTGAGGCTACATCTGCTGCAACATCACTGTCGACCTCATGGATGGTCTGTCCAAACAACTCAAGGTCCTCTCTGCCAGGGGACATACTACCATCCTGAGACTCATCTTAAATGCCATCATGATCACTGGATGGGCTGATGGATAATACAGATAGTTGATGTTCTACAAGATACAAAGACACAGATCAGGACAATGAGCCTACATCACATGGTGGATATCATCAAGACATACGGAATATATATCTCACTGCAGTGTTACAAATAATAATGACTTTACTTGCAGTCTACTGTATGTATGTTTCACGGACTCTACATAAATGAAGTATGTAATCTGTTTACATGACCAACATACATGACGTGTGGTGAATTAAAAAAAAACACATCTAGCAAAAACTCATGGGAAGATGGTGGTGTTGAACAGGGATGAACTTCAACTACTGTAGGGAAAAAATAACATTACTGATTACATCATTTACACCATTAACCAGGTGAACACAGTTAAAACATACAGAATGTGTGACATACACATAACACTCATATGTGCACTTGAGGGCATTGATACAGACTGACCTAGGAATGGTAAGAAGGACACAGCATTAATGGAGGTCAACTACAGGATTAACAGCAAGGACAGGTATGAACCATATTTAATGGCATACCAATGAAAGACTCCTGCTGTGGAGAGGTTGTGGGTTGTACTGTGGATCATGCAGTGGGAAAGTAAAGAGAAAGACAGCTTAGTCACGTACTTAAAAAGAATACTGACAGCATCACATATACAGCACAGTAATATGGGCTGTAAATATTCACATGATGGACATTACAGCTATGCACAGTACGGGTCTGTATTGAAAAATATTGATAAAAATGTCAGGTATCATGTGTGCTACATATTGTTGAAAGATATGACAATTTTGCTGTAACATACCTGGTCTGTCTGCACTTGCAAATGCATGGCTTGCCCTCTACTGGATGGACCTGTAGTGTACAATGTTAGGAAAACAATATAATGGTAAACAGCAGTGCCATGAAATGAGGTTGCGTACTAACAAGGTAGTTTTCATAGTAACAGTATAGAGACACTCACCTGGCGATCCTATACTAATATGCAGTGATTGTCTCAATACACAGATTTGTAATAGAAATAAAGCCATACAGTACATGTGTGTCCTGGAACTTCAGCTTCAATCCCACCACTTGTGATGCATCCCTTGCCTCTTGCTGTATGCAGTAAGGTCAGAAATATTGTGATGTCATCAGGGGGTCAGTGGTGGTCCACCACTGGTGGCATCCCTAGGTCTCTCATAACATGCCACTCAGTTGGCTGCTCAAAGGATCATGTCTGAGCAGCATCATCTACAGGCTTCTTGGGATTGGTTATAGCCTCCAATTGTATTAATCATGTTGGTAAGGTATGTCAAGGTTTCATTTCAATCAAAAGCATGCTCTCCAAACTAAAAACCTCATCAACAGCAGCCAACCTACTCCCCAGCTATTTCTTGAAACTCACATCAGATGCTATTGCTATCCCAGTCTCCACTCTCATAAACAGATCAATTGTTGAAAACTATGTGCCCAAACTCTGGAAAATATCCTATGTTACACCCATACATAAAGGCGGGACCTCCACTGAACTTAATAACTACAGACCCATTGCTTTACTCTCCTCCCTGGCCAAAATCCTAGAAAAATGCATCCATACCCAGATGCTAAACTATCTCCTAGACAGCAACATCCTGTCACCTACTCAGCATGGTTTCATACCTGCCCATAGTACCACTACAGCCCTCCTCTGCTTCACAGACACAGTAAACCATCTCAAAAATGAAGGCCTGCAGGTGTCAACTCTTTTTTTGTATATGTCCAAAGCATTTGACACAGTCTCACACCAAATCCAGCTAAACAAACTAAACCAATATTGCCTATCAAATTTGACTCTTACCTGGTTCCAAAGCTACTTAACTGACAGGTACCAAGTTGTGAAATGGGAAAATTCTCTCTCTCCTCAGCTGCCCATAACTATAGGAGTCCCACAGGGTTCTATCTTAGGACCACTACTATTCACAGTCTTCACAAATGACCTCCATACCTCCACACAGCATGCATCTATCATTCAGTATGCAGATGACACTACCTTAATCTGTGCTGCACAAAACATTCCTACCCTCCTGCAAACAACTCAACTAGCATTCTCTGATGTTGAAAACTACCTTACCAAAGGCCGACTTATCCTCAATCTAAAGAAAACTCAGCTTATGATTATAACCAGTTTTAACAAAAACACTGATGACAGTCAATTCACTATCTACTCCACAAATACTACTCCAATCACTCCAGTGGCACATGCTAAGCTATTGAGAATAACCATAGACTCCCACCTAAAATTTGATAGTCATCTCAACTTAACTATTAAAAAAGTACATGTCAAACTGGTATCACTCTACCGTATCAAACCATTTCTTACCAACAACACAAGATCAGCCACTGCTCACTCCCAACTTCTATCCACCCTACTCTATACATCTTCCATTCAACTAATCTCAACAAAACTGAACTAAGCAAAATGGAAGCCTGCTATAACAGAATTGCCCGCTTTGCTGCAAATTGCTCATATAGAACTCATCACTGTACTGCTTTGAGACAGCTCCACTGGCTTGAACTGCCCAACATCCTAACTTGCAATCAGCTCTGCCTCTGTCATTCTATCTATTACCTCCCCAATAAGTGTCCTGCCCTCAAAAACCTAGTACAACATCACTCAGCCAAAAGGCCTTTTAGATCATCAAGAAAACTGCTACTAGAAGTCACCAACAGCTACAATAGCTTTGGAGATGCGCTATATAGTAGTTCAGTGGCTAAAAAATGGAACTCTGTCCCCACTAGCATTCAAAACACATCATCCAAAGCCTCCTTTAAAGACCTCATTCGGCAACATCTCAAGCAAAGTTGACAGTGCCATGATTGCTCCCCAGGCTAGTGAAAGTGGATAAGGTATACATACTAGAGTAATTGATAATAGTTTTCAATCTTACTCACAAACACTGGCTAATCTACAGTGTATGTACTGTACCTGTGTACTATGTATGTATTCTACCTATGTTCCAAATTTCAGCTGTACACCACAAATCTATTAATTACCTTTATTTTTAAATTAATATTTTTTTGTTTGCTCTCTCCACTGTAACTGTTGATGTGCCTCATACCACTGTAAAAACATGTATTTTGTAATTTGTGTGTATACTGATCATGTCTAACTAAATGTATCTGTAATTTTTCTTTGTGGAGCTTTTCTCCCTGGGCCTCTGCTGAAAAAAGACCTTTTCGGCTGAATCAGACACCCCCGGTTAACAAATGTAAAATAAATAAAAAATAAATAAATTTCTCCAAACAGTGTCAGCTGAACATCCTAGGATCCTACTTCCATGTTGGCAGAAAGCATTGATTAAGATGTCATTTTCCAGGGGAGAAGTTGTCACCACACCACTAGGACAGCTGGTCATCTGAAAGACTGTGATAAGTATACAATAATATTCATGTTTGAGCCCATTTATGCATTTCATTCTGTGAACAGCATATGTCAACGTAAACAGTATGCACTCCATTGCAATGAAAATGTCTGTATGGCACTGTGTGTGATAAATACAAATGTGACATATTACAGGTAACAATAATGTATTTATGCATAATATTGGTAGTGGGATTAGAAACCCTCCCAATGCATGTATATTTTACACTGAGGTCCAAAGACAACAGCATCATGTCTCTGCTTACATGTCAAATCAAATACTATAACAAATTACAATTTGAAGAACTTATGGAATGTGTGGGCAAACCTCAGGATGCATAATCAGGCCACAGACAGTACAGATCCTTAGTATATTGAGCCAATATTGATAATACCTTTGTTAAGAATCATCACTGAAGACATATCTGTAACAGCAACAGCACTTCTTTAACAGTTTTTTAGGATATGTGAATTTACAAATATTCATAATATCAACATCACATACTAGAAATGTATAGTGTCAGAATTCGTAGGTTTCTGCAGTTATGCCACAGCGTGCAAAGAATTACTAGTAGGAACTGCGGATGGTCTGTAAATCAGCCTTATATATTGTTAACATTTGCAATGGAAGTCTGTCTATACAAGTGCATATAGGACTAAAATAAGCTATTTAAAAGAATGGCACCTGTATGCATAAAGTTCAGGACAACATCACTCCAGTAACTTAAAACAACTTCTGTTAAAGATAACATTTTGAGTAAAAATTAATTGAAACGTACTTTTTGAAATGACTAACTTTAAGAGATTTACTAATCACCAAAACAGAAATGCTACTAATTGCCAATGTACCTCTCACTCCAAATCACAGGAACAAACTTCACCTTGTGTGCACCCATCTTTAAGTACAATTTGTGCCATACATAATTAATGAGACTCATTAAAATTCAGGTTTTTGGAATCCAATTCATGCACATCAATGTGAATTGTATTCATGTGCTGAAACACCCAGGTGTACTGCATAAACACCCAATAGGTATCGATAAATGGTCATGGCACCTCTGTTGTTTGGGATATACTTTTCTGAGGTGCAGGCCAAAACCAGTGGGCAATTGCTGACCAAGTTTGTAGATGACTGCAAGTCGGGTGTTGTCATAAATTTCCCTAGTGATGTAGACATCCTCCAACAGGGTCTCACAAAACAAATGACTGGTGCTAAAAACATGGCCTCAAACTGAATGCCAAAAAATGCATCATCATCCCCTTTGGGGAGAGTGATGTTCCCACAAATTATCACATTAATAACAAGGTCCTAAGTACACAATCAGTCATGAGGGACTTGGGCACTCAGGTTTATAGCAAACTGACTTTTGACCACCATATTGCCTCTGTTGTTCGAAAGCTTTCTACATGGCCCACCTCATTAGTAAGGGTATCTCAGCAAGGGCAAGGAGGTCATGCCAATCCTGTATGCTTCCCTTATAAGACCCATTAATGAGTACAGTGCCCCTTTTGCCATGTATCTCACAAAGCACATGCATCAGCTGGAGAGACCACAGAGGTTCTCCACCAGGAGAAAACAGGACCTGAAACATCTACCCTACACAGATAGGCTAAAAGCCCTGTCCCTCTACTCAGTTTCATACAGACTCTTCAGAGGTGACCACTGTCTGGCATACAAAGCAATCTCAGACCCCACCTTGATGAGACTGCTGCATATCCACAAGTGAAGCTCCACTCGAGTAACCCGCATGCGTGATCTCAACCTGGTCTGTGACATCAATAGGACTTGTTGGCGAGACAAATTTGTGTCCTGGAGACTCTGTCTTTTGTGGAGTAGACTCCATCTCCATGTCTAGCAGAGTACCTCATTATCCCTTTTGAAGCACAACCTGGATAACTGGATGTTATGAAACAGAAAATACAACCCTGGGATTCCACCTGTGTCCCTGCTGGACAGGGGCATCAGGTGCTGACTTGTTGGAACATGGGCTAAATTCTTGGCTAGGCTTGTAAGGGCTTCAGGGCCAATAGCCTAGTAACTTCCTATGATCCTATGATCCTCACAGATACATGTGCCCATTATGTACAGCAACAATATGGCTCTGTTCACAGAAGCTGTATGCTACATGACACTATTACACTGTCTGAGGAATGTATGCAGTCCATTGCCATTAATGTTTCTGAATACAGTGGTAAGATGAATATAATTTTCCAAACTGTTTAACTACATGAGCAACACATGGTCATAGTTTGCAATCCTAAGCCAAGAGCATTATTAGTAAGTAGACTATCCCCCATCCAGATGATGTCATATCATAAAGTCTTTTCACTGCATGAAAAATATGCTTTTGCAGTTAGAATGTTAGACAGGCAGGTAGACCTCAAGGTTATTGTTTGGCTATAGATGGTAGTTGCAGGTTTGAATCTCATGTCCTCCAATCTGTGTTCAAAAATGTTAATACCTGAATGTAAAAATGTCAACTCTGTATTGTGATTATCTAATGTTCTTCAGAATGAAATGTGTATCAGTGTTATTTGAGGAATACATTATACACACATTCTATATTTTAATTTCAGGCGAGGAGGATTGAAGTCAGAACGGAACCATGTGCATTTGGATGGCCTGAGGATTGGTGGAGGCCTGGAGGGAGAGAGATATGTTGATTAACATTCAGAGGTATGTTGAAAAATATTCACAGAGGCGCTCAGTAATAATCTGCTTAAGCAACAGAAACCTCCAAAGCAGAAATTCAAGCAACCTCCACCCCCAACACAACCCAAATGACACATAGCCCACAGACTCAGTGTGCCACTCATCCACAGCCAATAAGGCAAAATAAAGTTCCCAACACACTAGTCATAGGTGACTCTATAGTCAGGCACACTGATGTCACACTCACCAGGCTAAATAAGGAGAAGGTTACTGTCAGCTGCCTGTCTGGTGCCAGGATCCACCACATAACCCACGCACTCAGGTCACTCCATAACAAGTACATAAGTACATGTACAAGTACATATGACTCTGTCATTATCCATGTTGGTGTGAATGACCTGAGACGTACCTCCCTGGACTACATGAAAAACGACATGGAAGAGCTCTCTGATCTTGTAGCCCAGGCAGGTATGACCCTAGCCCTGAGTAGCATTCTGCCATCACCCAGAATGATGCCACAGTACAAGGACAAAATGATTGACTTCAAAAGGTGGCTACGCTTCTGGTGCCATTCTAAATGGATCCAGTATCGGTCTGCCTGGGATGACATGGTTGACAGACCATGATGCTTTGCCAGAGATGGCCTGCACCTGTTACCCCTGGGATTCCAAATACTGGCTAAGGTTCTTGCCTTCCCTAGCCTTTTTTAGGCAAGGTTCAAATGACAAATTCACCACTGTAACAGGAACAGGCAAGCAAAAACTGAGGGTGATACTACTCAATGCTAGAAGTCTAAATCTCAAAATGCACTCTCTCGAGGCACTCCTTAAAATGGAGAACATTGATATCTGTGCAGTGACTGAGACCTGGTTCAAGGCTCCAGAGAGCACCCCTGCACTACCAGGCTATAACTCATACCACACATTTCGGCCATGGTGTGTCTATATTCATTAAGGATGTCCACACCTCCAGGCTAGTTGCTCATCATAATGCAGCCGAGGTTATCCAAGTGCAACTAACTCTGGGCAAAACCGCAATCCAAATTGTAGCTTGTTACAGATCACCCACCATGCCCCAGGATTCCCACTCCTCTTTTCTTGATGTACTTGAAAATATTAGGGTTCAACCAAACACCCTAATAATGGGCGATTTCAACTATCCCGCCATTAACTGGGAAAACTACTCATGTACCAACTCCTTTGCTCAACGCTTTCTGGAATTCATAAACTCTAATGCCCTGGATCAACTTATCCACACCCCCACCAGGGGCAACAATATCCTAGATCTAGTCATTAACAACATGAGTGACCGGTGTTCCACACCTGAAGTCAACGCCTCATTGGTCCGATCCAACCATAAGCTAATTACCCTAGATATCCACATCCAGCCCCCACCCCCCATTAAGGAAACCATGGTAAAAAATTTCTCCAAAGCCAACTTCATGCTTCTTAAGACAGAAGTGGTGAACTTCATGACACCCATGCAGATGGACAATGCAGTTATGACTACTGAATCCTACACAACTGCACTTTATAAGCACTTACATGAGTGCATGGATCGTGCTATCCCAAACAGAACCAAGACACTATCCTCCAATAAAAGGAAGCCAATCTGGTGGTCCCCTGCCATAAACAAACTGTACAACAAAAGGAAGAAACTGTTGCCAAAGAAAGTAAAATCCCATGAGTGGAGGAGCTTCCTGGTCAGCCTCAGTAAGAAGCTGAGATCCCTGATAAAATCTTCCAAAGCTAGTTACGAAAACAAAATCACCACTGATTCTAAAGACAACCACAAAGCATTCTCTAGCTATGTCAAGAATCTCAATGGCAACACTCAGATCTAATCTGAGTTACAGCACAATGGCACTAAATATAGAGACCCAACTGATATTGCCAACATCCTGGCAGATAGGTTCAGTGCTAACTTTACACCCCTCTCACCCCCTAAAGAGCCCATCTCTATACCGGAAGAATGCAAAGTTCCTGTAATCATGGCTGCACAGGTAAAAACCACACTCTCCAAAGCCAAGAACACAGCATCCATGGGACCAGACAACATCCCAGGCTGCGTTCTACATGGACTACAGAACAAACTGGCACCTCACCTAAGTACCATGTTCAATCATAGCCTTACCTCAGGCTTTGTGCCTGCTGAATGGCACACAGCAATGGTTATACCACTCCACAAGGGGGGAGCCACCATGGTCCCCGGAAACTACCGCCCCATTAGCCTGAAGAGCCTGGTCTGCAAGGCCATGGAATGTATCATCATGGAATTTATAAACAAAGACATTGGTAATCTCCAAACTCTGGACCCCACCCAGTTCATATTTGTAAAAGGCAGATCATGTCTTCTAAACCTGATAGACTTCTTTGAAACAGTCACCAAAGCCATAGACAAGGGTAAGGTGGTTCACACAGCCTATCTAGATCTTGCCAAGGCTTTTGATACCATCACCCCACTCTGGAATTATAGATAAACTCACTAAACTAGGTATAAATCCCTATGTCACAAGATGGGGTTGCCAACTGGCTCACTGACAGAACCCACACTGTGAAAGTAGCAGACTCCAAATCCAACTTCAGACCATTGACAAGTGGAGTACCACAGGGTTCAGTCCTGGGTCCTCTCCTGTTTGGTATCTACTTTTCTGAAGTACAGGCTAACACAGAAGGTCTTTGGCTAATGAAGTTTGCAGATAACTGCAAACTAGGAGCCATAATCGAAACTAACGATGTGGACATCCTACAAAACGGCCTCACTGAGACAGATGCCTGGTGTCAAAGCCATGGCCTCAAGCTCAATGCCAAAAAGTGCATTGTCATCCCCTTTGGTAAAAACTCTGTACCCATGAACTACAACATAGGCGGTAGTATACTTAAAACTGAAAGTGTGATAAGAGACCTTGGGACACAGGTGGACAGTAGTCTCTCCTTTGATAATCACATCACCACAGTAGTCAGGAAATCCTTCTATGTGGCACACTTCATCACAAAAGGTTTCTCATCCAGAAAAAAATAGGTCATTGTTCCTCTCTACTCATCACTCATTAGACCCATTATAGAGTACAACGACCCTTTTGGTATGTACCTCACAAGACATCTACAACAATTGGAAAGGCCGCAAAAATACCTCACAAAGAGGATTACTAGCCTCAAACAGATGCCCTACGCAGACCGTCTCAAAAAACTCCAGCTTTACTCTGTCGCATATCGCCTACTCAGAGGTGATCTCTGCCTAACATACAAAGCTATGTCAAACCCAGAGCTGTTGGACATGCTCCACTTAAAGAAATCCCAATACCTCCGAGCTACATGCTCTAGGGACCTAAACATTGTCACCACAATAAACAGAACATGCCGGAGGGATAGATTCCTGTCCCAGAGGCTTCCCATACTCTGGAATAAACTACCTATCTATATCAAACAAAACTCCTCATTGGCACTCTTAAAGAAAAATCTTGAAGATTTGATGGGAAATAGGAAATTCACTCCAGGGATCACCTCTGTGTCTCTGCTCGACAGTGGCACAGGAAAATAATTTTCTTCGGTGGCAAAAGCCAGAGTACCTTTTTGGCTGGGCTTGTATAGGCCCCAGGGCAGATAGCCTAGTATCTACCTATGAACCTATTTGACATATTTTATGAACTGAAATGCATCTTCCCCTGTTTACAGGCATGTATTTTTAACAATAATATGTATATTAATTAGAAGGGTCTATATTAGATCAGCAAATGCTTAAAAAAAGAGAACGCTGATTGATCGAACTTATGTAAGTGAAAGCTTACAATCTAGAACTGTCAGAATAGCGATTTATTTTCCTAGGGAAAAAAATCACTGATCCAAAACACATACACACAACACAAGCACACCAAACAAACAGCAATCCGCACACATACACCTAAAATCTGAAACCTAACCCTACACAAAACTATACATACACCACTAACTATCCACTTACCTTAACCCAAACCCTAACCTTAAGGTTCGTCAGTATCGCACACTCACCTCACCCGCTCCCTAACACTAACTCACCTAACCTGCCCTAACCCTCACATCCACACAATGGCACACATACCTAATCCGCGCCCTAACCCTAACTCACCTAACCTGCCCTAACACTCACAGCAACACAATCGCACACTTACCTGAACGCGACCCGTAACTTTCCACCACAGCATTGAAAATACCGAAGCAACAGAAACAGACAACCGAATTCTTTCCCTAGGAAGAACTCCGGGTTTCTGTTGCTTCAATATTTTAAGCTTTCTCTTACATAAGTTCAATCAATCAGCGTTCACTTTTTCATGCGTTCACTGATCTAATATAGACCTGATTAGAATGCAGTAATATCCATCAGCATCAGTAAGGTAAGTGAAATCATCACATGGTAGCTGTGCTTACAACTGTGATTAAAATCTAATAGTGTTGATATTTTATGTATCATTGCGCCATTGTTTCAGCACACATTTTTTGAAATGTACTCCATAACCTAAATAACAATTGGGTTGGTGTATCTGGTATACATTTTGTTAGGTGAAGATTTTACATAAAAGTCTAAGTGCTTTGTCTAGTGCTTATGATGTATGGTTTAGCACACATATATGTATTTTATTAGTGAAAAATTTGTGGGACTGCTCCAACTGGTATAATGCTTGGTTAGGTACATTCAGAAGGTAGCATTGTACTTGATTATGGGCCTGATCAGGGTCAGGTACAATGACTTCCTTGGAACTGGATGCCATGCCTTTACTTTATGTATGGCTTTTCCTTGTAACCCAAATTTGGGTCTATATCATTTCATTGAAAACTCATTTCATTGAAGCTTAATTCACTGACACATATTCACCAAAAGCTCACTTCACTGAAAACCCAATTCACTGAAAACTCATTTCACTGAAACTCATTTCATTGAAAGGTATATATGGCCTTTTCCCCACTGTTGTGAGATCCTGGAGTTAGTATATAAAGTAATGGGGGTGCCCCCCACATATTGCAAATATTTTAAAGCATATAGATGGATAATTACAAGTGTAATGAAAGAATTCTTCCAGAAGGCAACATATAACCAATTTATGTGGGAGGCTTCACCCCCCCACACCCCCCGAATGTGGGGGGCTGTGCCCCCCCCATGTCCCCTTACTTTACATATTAACTCCAGGATCCCACAACAGTGGGGAAAAAGTCATATATACCTTTCAATGAAATGAGTTTCAGTGAAGTGAGCTTTTAGTGAATTGGGTTTTTAGTGAATTGGGTTTTCAGTGAAGTGAGCTTTCAGTGAATATGTGTCAATGAATTAAGCTTCAATGAAATGAGTTTTCAATGAAATGATATAGACCCCACAAATCTGGTATACCTGATTGTAGTTGAGCTGACATTGCACGTTACTTTTTGTGTCTACATTGCACTGAGTTATGCTCATTAGACGGGGGCACATTTGCATATAACTTGGCTTGCCGCAAATCTTGTTTGGAATGCAGTGCTATCTGCCAAATCCAATGAAGTTTATGGAATCCGGACCAAAAATAATTTAACACTTACCAGCATACATTTCAATTGTCTACATTTTTTTATTTATATTTTCTACCTGTTCCTCATAAAATCTGTGGTTTTCTGCTAACTCATTGAGGATTGATGTCACTAAATAATCTCAGACATTTGAGTTTCAACCTTCATATCCTTCAGAAAATGCATGAATGTAAAACCTATTATTCTATCAGCTTTTTGGCATTGTAAGAGCAGCATTTAAAATTTCTCCCTGATTTTGGGCATTTGCACACCCCCCACCCACCCACACACATTCTTTTTGGCTTTGCCCAGATTTTTTCCACTAAGAGTTTGAGAGTTATACTTAACACCACCTCATCTAAAACAAACTCTGGGGTTCCCGTTTGAGAAGCTGTGATTTCATATTTGTTTCAACTTACCTCAAACCAGGCTGGAGCTTCACTATCCAGGAAAATCTTTCATATCAAAGGAATGATTCTCAGTATGTATCCTAGATCCCAAATCAATTATCACTTGACATGCTTGGGATAATCACATTTTGTTTCTATTCAATCAGAAAGCAATTAACATAAAGATCTGCTGATACGTATGGATCAAATTAGTAGCAACCATGAGAAACATCAAAACTGATACATGGCCTTTCAAACCTGGCTTCAAAGTATCTGCACAACATTAAAATTATCTTGCTTTCACTGTTTCTCTATGGCAGGTTTGTCCAAATTGCCATTTACTTGAGAATGACTGACTTAGGTCACAGAAAGTACAGTTGTGTACACTTACCATAAATGTAGATGTTGGAGTGTATTCACTGTTGCAGACATCACACTTGGGTTATCTGCCTGCAGGTAGCCCTCATTCGGCCTGAATACCAGAGACTTAGTATTTCTGTGTCAGTTGCTGTCGCTTCAGGACTGATGTCAGGTTGTCAGGGGTATAAAAACAGGCAGCCAACGCCATTACATCAGTTTTTCTTGCCCCAAATGTCAGGAGCCTCCCAAATAGGGAGCTAAGTTATGGTGTAAAAAATACCACCAGTAAAAAGTAAATACCAATAGCCCAGTAGGGGATATGTAACAGAGACAGAGAAGAAGAGAGAGAGGGGGGGAGAAGGGGGCTGGAGGGTGGGAAACCAGGACTGCAACAGTGAATACACTCGAACATCTACATTTATGGTAAGTGTACACAACTGTACCTTGTTCTTCATGTTTCACTGTTGCAGTCCTCACACTTGTGTTGATTCCCAAAGCTGAAGAATGGGTGGAGGCAGTCAAGAAGAGTTGGGGCTGGCTAGTATGCCCTGCAGAACTGCAGTTGCAAAACCTGCCCTGGAATTGGAAAAGATAGGCAGGTGGTAATGCTTGGTGAAGGTGTGAACTGAACTCCAAGTAGCAGCTTCCAGAATGTTCCTGGTAGGGACTCCCCTGCAGAATGCTGTAGAAGTTGAAGTTGCCCTAGTGGAACGGGTTCTGACCCCCAGAGGGGTGGTTCCCCAGAAATGGATACAGTGTGCTATCCATTTGGAGATGGTTTGTTTTGATATGGCCTTGCCCGCTACACCTGGAGCAAAGCTGACTAGTAACTGGTCAGATTTCCTGAAGTGTTTAGTCCTATCAAGGTAGAATCTGAGCTGTCTGTGCACATCTAAAGAGTGCAGGATCCTTTCCCCTTTATTTTTGAGGATTAGGGAAAAAGGTAGGCAAATGGATAGATTGGTTAAGAGCCACACTGGAGACCACTTTAGGCATAAAGGTAGGGTTAGTCCTGACGGAGACCCTGTCAGCATGAAAAATAATGAAGGGTTCCACAGCCATAAGTGATTGTAGTTCAGACACTCTTCTAGCTAAAGTGATGGCCAGAAGCAAGGCAGTTTTCCAAGAGAGGAATTTTAACTCTGTTGCTGCTGCAGGCTCAAAGGGTGGGGGGTGGGAGTTTTTCCAACACACAGTTAAGGTCCCAAGCAGGGGTGGGGACTCTCCTTGATGGCCTTAAGTTGTTTGCCTCTCAGGAACTGTTTGATGAGAGGGTGAGAGAAGAAGGTGGCTCAGTACTGTAATGAGCAGAGATGGCAGAGGCATGGATCTTAATGGAAGAAAAGAATAGGCCTCTGTGGAGGAGGTCTGCTAGATAATCCAGGATGAGAGGTAAGGATGGCAGAGCATTGTCTGCTCCTTTAGACTGAATCCAGGAACAATACCTTTTCCACTTATCAGCATAGGATTTCCTTGTATTGGGTCTTCTGGCTTCCAAAATGACGTCCAACATCTGCTTGCTTAGGCTGGCCACTTGAGGAGAATTTAAGGAATAAGCTAGGCTGCAAGGTTCAGGGTTTGCAATTGCAGATACAAGATCTGTCCCTCCTGCTAAGTGAGGAGGGTCGGGATCTGGGGTAGGTTCCAAGGTGGCACTGGTAACAGACTGTGCTGGAGTGGGTACCAGTGCTGGTGTGGCCAGTCTGGAGCAATCAGGAATTCCCTTGGTCTTTCCTTTCTTATCTTGAGTAATACTCTTGTTAGGAGAGGTAGAGGGGGAAGGCATAGATTGAGAAGCTTACCCACTGGAAGGATAGGGCATCCACTTTCCAGGCCCTGCTGTAAGGTGTCATGGTGCAGAATTTGCTGTGCTGGTGATTGTAGGAGGAGGCAAACAGGTTTACCACTGGGGTCCCCCATTTCTGGATTAGAAGATTGAAGGTGTTGCGGTCTAATTGCCACTCATGTGGGTCTTGGAGATTTCTGCTTAAGTTGTCTGCCAGAGAGTTTTGTTTGCCTGGCAGGAATTGAGCTTGCAGGTGGATATGCATGTCCAAAGCCGTGTTCCACAGGGTCATGGCTAGCCTGCAGAGTGGGTAAGAGTGGATTCCCACCTGCTTTTTGATGTACCACATCACTGTGGTGTTGTTGTTTTTTATAAGCAGGGCTCCTGGTGAGAGTAGGGATCTGAAAGCTGTCAGAGCATGCCGAACAGCTAGCATCTCTTTTTGGTTGATGTGCAGATGAATTTGGCTTGGGCTCTATTTGCCCTGAATGCATCAGTCCAGATGTGCCCCCCAGTCATAGTCTGATGCATCTGTGGTTAGGGTCTGGGCAGCACCGGGTTGTGTAAAGGGAAGTCCTTTGTAATGGTTGCATGCCGCTGTCCACCAAAGAAACTCTGTCCTTAGACAAGGTATGATAGATATGATAGTTTCCAGGTCCTGAGAATGTTGGTACCAAATACTTTTTAAGTACCATTGTAGTTTCCTCATATGCAGTCTGACATATGGAATTACTAGAATGCAAGAGGTCATGAACCCTAGAGACTGCAGGATTTTCCTTGTGGATAGCTGGGTCCTGGTTGCCATTTGAGTGAAGTAATCTGTTAGATAGGCTTGATTTTCTGGAGTAAGGAATGCCATCTGGGATGCTGTGTCCACGCTTGCTCCCAGGAATACAATCCACACTAGGGCAGCGCCGGTTAAGCAGATTTAAACTATTAGGGCTACCTAAATTACACTCTTCAAATTTTCCCTTAAAACTACCTTCCTCGAACTATACTACTGATCTAATCAGTGTATCCTATAACTAAAAAGATCATCTCTACTTGACTCCAAGTAGACTATTCTCTATCTGTTAAACCTAGCACTTGCTCCTACAGTACTTATTACCTTGATACGGCACTCTTGTCATAGATAGTACCCCAAAAAGGCAACCCCCCATTTCTCGGTCACCCACATCCCCCGGAATCTTTTTAAAGTTTTTGTCTATCCTTCTAGCATGTCGAGGGATCAGTTGCTAGTGTCCTCTCCTGCTCAGCTGGTGAACCTGGGAATATTGAGGCAATGTTACAATTGCCTCATGCACACAGACAACCCTCTCCTCCTCCCACAAAACACAAATACATGCGAGAGATGCAACTATACGGCCAAACTGGAGGCTGAGCTCTCTCAACATAGGACTGGCAAGACCAGTCAGGAGGAGAAGGTTACCACACACACTATAGACCCAGTCTCACATAGTACCATTACAACCTCAAATCATACACATAAACACACAAAGACATACTCGGAGGCTCTGATCAAAAATCTACCAAAACAGCAGAGGCCACCAAAGCAGACACCCAAACAACCACCACCTCAGAACACAACACCTGCAACACATAGACCTCACAGTCAGAGTGTCAAACAGTCACAGCCCTTAAGGCCAAACACAATGCCAGACACACTAGTCATTGGTGACTCCATAGTCAGACACACTGACGTCCCGCTCACCAGACTGAGTAAGGAGAAGGTCACAGTAAGCTGTCTGTCAGGCTAGAATCCGCCACATAACGCAAGCACTCAGGTCTCTCAACAGCAGGTACAAATATGACTCAGTCATTGTCCACGCTGGTGTAAACGACCTGAGACGTACCTCCTTGGACTACATGAAAAGAGACATTGAGGAGCTCTCTGATTATGTAGCCCAGGCAGGTATGACCCTGACCTTGAGCAGTATCCTACCTTCACCAAGAATGATGCCACAATACAGAGATAAGATGATCAGCTTTAACAATTGGCTTAAACACTGGTGTCATTCAAAGGGGATCCAGTATCTGTCTGCCTGGGATGACATGCTGGACAAGCCACGCTGCTTCAAGGGATGGCTTGCACCTGTCACCCTGGGATTCCGGATATTGGCAAAGGCTCTTGCCACCCCATAGTGCCTTTTAGGCAAGGCTCAAATTCTAAACCTACCACCCTAGAACACAAAACAGGAAAAAAACTAAGGGTAATGCTGCTCAATGCCAGAAGTCTAAATCTCAAAATGCACGCACTCGAGGCCCTTCTCAGTATGGAGAACATCGATGTCTGTGCTGTGACAGAAACCTGGTTCAAGGCTCCTGAGAGCACCCCAGCGCTATCAGGTTTTACCTCATATCATGCGTTCCGGCCCCAAAATCCGGACAATACCAAGAAAGGAGGGGGGTATCCATATTCATCAAGGACACCCACACCTCAAGACTGGTGGCAACGCATGATGCATCGGAGACCATCCAGGTGCAATTAACCGTAGGCAAGACTGCTCTGCAAATTGTAGCATGTTACAGGCCACCCTCACAAACTCAGGAACCTCACATGGCCTTCCTGAAAACACTAGAGGGGATAAATGTATCACCAAACACCATCATACTAGGTGACTTCAATTACCCTAATATAGACTGGGAACACTACTCAAGCCCAAACACCCTAGCCCAAAAGTTCCTGGAATTCATAAACTCAAATGCCATGGAACAACTAGTCACCATCCCCACAAGAGGAGATAACATACTTGATCTCATAATCACGAACATGGGAGCACAATGTTCAACACCGAAGTATACCCCTCACTGGTGAGATCAGATCACAAACTAATCTCGCTGGAGGTCCTCATCCCACCCCACCTGAAATAAAAAGACCACAGTAAAGAACTTCTCAAAAGCCGACTTCACACTTCTAAAGACTAGTGTGGTCTCCTTTAAGGCCCGAGGCGGAAAAAAGTACTCAAGCCGCTGAATCACTTACAAATGCCTTCTACCAGCACCTGCAGGACTGCATGGATAAGGCAATCCCAAGCAAAACAAAGACTCTTTGTACCAAAGGCAAGCGTCCAGTCTGGTGGACCCCAGCCATAAACAAACTCTACAACAAAAGGAGGAAGCTACTACAAGATAGAGCAAAATCCTTAAAAGGTAAGACACCCTTGATCACTATAAGTAAAAACTAAGAGCTCTCATAAAATCATCCAAAGCAAATTTGAGAGAAAAATAGCTAAAGACTCAAAAGACAATCATAAGGCCTTCTTTAGCTATGTTAGAAACCTAGGAGGAAACTCCCAGATATGCTCAGAACTAGTTCAAAATGATGTGAAGATTACTGATCCTACAGACATTGCCAACATACTGGCTGACAGGTTCAGTGCAAACTTCTCCCGACTCTCCCCCAAAAGGAGAGATATCTATACCAAGCGATTGCAGCCCCCAAACATCTCCAGCGCCCAAGTGAGAACTGCTCTCTCCAAAGCAAAAACACAGCATCCATGGGACCTGATGGTGTCCCCGGCTGTGTGCTCCACGAACTCAATGAGGAATTAAACCCACAGCTAGGACAGCTGTTTAATCAAAGTCTTACCTCTGGATACATTACCCAGGAGTGGCGCACTGCAACTGTGGTCCCACTTCACAAAGGCGGTGCCTCCACCGACCCTGGAAATTACCGGCCCATTAGCTTGACAAGCCTTATCTGCAAAGCCATGGAGAGGATCATAATGGACCTCATAAATAAAGACATAGGGAATTTGCAGACTTTGGATCCAACCCAGTTTGGCTTTGTCAAAGGCAGATCATGCCTTTTAAACTTGGTTGACTTTTTCGAAACAGTCACAAAAGCCATTGATGAGGGAAAGGCAGTCCATACAGCCTACCTCGATCTGGCTAAGGCCTTCGATACAATACCCCACTCGGGTATCATTGAAAAACTCATCAGCTTAAATGTTAACCCATACATCACAAGATGGGTTGCAAACTGGCTGAGTGACAGAACCCACAGGGTCAGAGTTGCTGGCGCCATGTCAGACTCAAAGCCTGTCACAAGTGGTGTCCCACAGGGCTCAGTCCTGGGCCCACTCTTGTTTGGCATCTACTTTTCCAAGTACAAGCAAACATAGGAGGGTTATGGCTGACAAAGTTTGCAGATGACTGCAAACTGGGCCATAGTAGAAAACACATCTGACACAGATATCCTTCAGAAGGGTCTCACAGAAGCGGATAACTGGTGCCAGAGCCACGGCCTAAAGTTAAATGCCAAAAATGCATACTCATACCCTTGGGAAAAACAAGGTTACCCCTAGCTACCAAATAGGTGGCAATCCACTGAGCACAGAAGAAGTTATTAGGGACCTGGGGACCCAGGTTGATAGTAGTCTGTCATTCGACACCCATGTAGCTAAAGTAGTCAGGAAGACCTTCTACATTGCCCACCTTATCATGAAGGGATTCTCATCTAGATCAAGGGAGGTCATAGTCTCCCTTTACTCATCACTCATCAGACCAATGATTGAGTACAATGCCCCATTCGGAATGTATCTGACCCGACACTTGCAGCAGCTGGAGAGGCCACAAAAGTTCCTCACCAAAAGGATAAAGGGTCTCAAAAATCTGTCCTATGCTGCCCGACTGAAAGAACTCCAGCTCTATTCAGTCGCCACCGCTTGCTCAGAGGTGACCTTTGCCTAACATACAAGGCCATGTCAAACCCAGATTTGATGAATATGCTTCACCTCAAAAAATCTAGATCCATCAGAGCCACAAGGGCGGAAGACTTAAACCTCGACACGGCTATTAATAGGACGTGCTGGAGGGATAGATTCATCACCCAAAGACTCCCTATGCTGTGGAACAAAATCCCGGTACATGTGAGGCAGAGCACCTCGCTGGCCTTGTTCAAGAGAAATCTTGACCAATGGATGGGAGATCGCAGATATACCCCAGGGATTACCTCAGTGTCACTGCTCGACAGAGGCACAGCAAAATAATGGGTATAGTTCCCCATACTAAAGGGGTGGCGTAAGCCACAAAACGATGGGCTAGGCTTGTAAATGCCCTCGGGCAGATAGCCTAGTATGAACCTATGAACCTATGAACCTAATCTTTTGACTTGGGACTAGTTTTGATTTCTTTTCATTGATAGCGTACCCCAGGGAGGTTAGAAGGTCCTTTACAAATGCCAGGTGCTGCAACAGCTTTTCCTGACTGTCTGCCTGAACCAGGCAATCATCCAAGTAAGGGTATATTTGAATATTTCTCTGTCTGCAATAAGCAATGACTGGAGCTAGACATTTTGTGAAGACTCTGGGAGCAGTGGATAAGCCAAAGGGAAGAGCAGAGAACTGATAATGCATAGATCCTGCCCTGAAACACAGATATTTCCTGCATGAGTCCTTGATAGGGATGTGCAGATAGGTTTCCTTTAGGTCTAGGGTGGAAAACCAGGAATCTTTGGAAAGCATAGGGAGATGTTGCTGAAGGGTGAACATTTTGAATTTTGGTACCACTAAGAAGGTGTTTAGAGTGGAAAGGTCTCAGATTGGTCACCGGGTACCTTCTTTTCTGGGTACCAGGAAAAGTCTGGAATAAAACCCTTGACCTATCTGTTCTGCAGGAACAGGCTGAATTGCTCTTATGGAGAGCAGGGATTGAACTTGTTTTTGTGCCTCTGCCCACTGGTTTGGAGGAGGGTTGGCAGCATGTGGAAATAAAATTTGTACCCCTGGGATACTATGTTGAGGACCCATCAGTCTTTGGTGATGGAGGTCCAGTTTTTTGCATTGTGAGCAAGTTTCCCTCCTAGCGGCACGAGCAATTGGGCAGAGGAGAGGAGTGGAGATGAGATGTCATTGTAATTTTTTTCCGTAAGGCGGTGGCTTAGCACTCCCTATTTTTGAGTGGAGGTACTCCATTGCTTAGATCTCTTCATATCCTGATACTGTAATCTGGGGGGTCTGGTGGCCCTGGGTCTGGTTTGAGATGGCCTAGAGGGCCTGGAAAGGACCAATGCTTCGAGAGGCAATGCCTACTGAATCTTGGAGGCTGCACTTGCAAAAAGTCTTTGACTGTCTGCATGGACTTAGCCTTTTCTTCCATTTTTTTTAAAACCTCTTCTTGCTTTGGTGCCAAACAGATTGTCCTTGTTTAATGGAGCGTCCAGTAATTTTGATTTGACATGGTCTGGCAAGGTCTGCTCCTTAAGCCAAGCATGCCTGCTAAGTACAGAACCTGTAACTGCTGCCATGCAAGATGCTTCTAGGGAGTTAAACTCACATTGCAGGGTATGCTTGCTGACTTGGTTTGCAGAATGCATAAGCTCCTGTAATTCTTTATTTTCTGCACAGTCAGAAAAGGTAGATCATTTTTGCTTAATAAGTTCCATAGTATGTTGCTAGTATTTCAGCATATAGAACTGGCAATTCAATGCCCTAATGGCGAGAGTTGCAGAGGTGTATACTTTTTTGCCCCATCTAACTAAAGCTCGGGAATCCCTGTCTGAAGGGATGGGATTCTTGGCTGCAGTTGCTTTTATGCCTTTAGGCCCTTGGGAGATGACCTCTGGGTCAGCAGTAGGATTTTTGAAAAGAAATTTGAGAGAGTCAGGGACTCTGTAGTACCTGTCTGGCTTCCTTGATGGAGGGGGTAAAGTATCAGGAGTTCAACTGAATTCCATAAAAACATCATCCACAACATCCAGAATAGGAGGGATAGTTAAGGTTCTGTGCTGTGTCAAATCTAAAAATTCCCTGAGTCTCTTTTTGGACTGTGGATAATCCTGGCATTCCAAGTGGAAATGCTCTCTCAAAGTATGTAGGGTTTCACCAAAAGAAAAATCTTCTGGAGGAGAAGCAGAAGGAATGGATTCATCTGCATCTGAATCCTCATAAGCAGATAAAGGCATGTCTTCATATTCAGAAACATGAGAGTCATTGGACTCTGTCAGTTAAAGCTGCTGGGGACAGGTCTCTTTTTCTCTTAGCAGGGGAAGGTTGGCTTCCCCTAATCAATATGATCAGGTCTTCTGCCATTTTAAGCGTTTGAGATTGTGGCAAAGAAACAGGTGCTTGAGTAAGGTTGATCTTTTTTTTTTTGGTGTAGCTCATACTCTAGGCCTTAGAAACTCAGTGGTTTTAGAAAGAAATGAAGATGGGAAAGAAGTTGTCTGTTTGTGTCGAATTTCGGTAATGCAAGGAAATTCCTCGGAAGCCGGTACCTGCACAGCGGCTCTGGACCCATCCAAGGTAGACACATCCACAGGTTCAGTAGGCAAAGAAACATCTCACAACATGCCAGAGTCCGAATGAGTCTCAGTAGAGGCCTGTGAATCCATCAAAGTGGGTATCAGGGGCTGCGAAAGTGCCTCACTGAGTACCGGCGTACTGGTGACTAGCTTAACAGAAGCATCGTCGGCAGTTTTGGACCTGTGCAGTCTGTCTCTGTCTTTATCCTTAAGTTTTTTCAGAAGATCGGAAGATGGATGACTAACCAAAGCCATCTCGGAATATGGAGGTCGAGAGCGAAAGTATTTAGCAACAATAGGGGCCCGACGATGAATAGTTCGGTTGTTGAACAAAACACAAAACCAACAGCGAGGTACGTTGTGGTCTGGGCCTAAACTGGTGACGCAGTAAGAATGAAAATCTCTGTGTGGTATTTGCTTTCCACAGGTGAGACAATTGTTAACTTTTTCTGACATCTGTTTAGAGCAAGAAAAAAGGATCCCCAATGGGGTACTTAGCTTTAGAAGACTTCAGGATGATTCAATTTGGAAATGAAAACTCATGTAGAGCCGACCGGCACTCATGCGAACTGCTTCTGCTTCAGGCTCCTCGGCAAGAAAGACTGATGTAATGGCGTCGGCTGCCTGTTTTTATACCCCTGATGACCTGACGTCAGTCCTGAAGTGACAGCAACCGATGCAGAAATACTGTTTCTGGTACTCAGGCCAATTGAGGGCTACCTGCAGGCACATAACCCAAGTGTGATGACTGCAACATGAAGCATGAAGAACATCAATGCTTGCTGACACGTATGATTCATATGAATGACCACATGACCATTAGTTTCTTGTTTCAGTCTTTCCTCTTCTTCCTCATTGGAGTGCTGCAGGAGACCACTGGTAGAACAGGCAACTGCCCCATTAAAAAAATAGTATAGTTTTATTTGATAAAAAGGACAGTAGATGGATGTGAAAAAAGAGACAGAGGAATTTAAGTACAGTCATGCTCAAAATACAAAATGACAAAAAACTTAACTTTGAGTGTAACCCTTGATGTGAGTGTTTGTGTGTGTGTGTGTGTGTGTGTGTGTGTGTGTGTGTGTGTGTGTGTGTGGCGGGGGGGGGATCTCCACCTCTCCTGAATGTATATATTCCAAGTTCATGGTCGTATCAACATGAAGAAGCAGGGAAATCACCAAGAACATGGCATCACTGCCAGTGCAGAGTTAAAATTTCACTGACAATGATTTCCATGGAACAGTGATCGGCGTTCTGTTGCTCAGTATCTTGTGCCTTGGACAATTGACACTCGAGGAATCGCACTTCATATACCTGTGGAAAACCATGACTCAGTATGTATTCATTCATCTTATGCTGAGTGTTAGTGTGGTCTACCATGATGCTAGAAGGTATTACCCCTAGTGAATAGTGCTCAGAGGACAAACAATGTACCTAGGCCCTAGATGTGTACTTGGTCCTGATAAGCAATGCATAAACTTTTCATCCAGAAATGGAACATACATGGAAGCACCTGGGTCACTGATCTCATGCTGAAGGGCATGCTTCAGAAACACATGCCAACCACCAGAAGGACAGTTACAAGGAGGGCAGTTGGGACACAGTTTAACAAAAAAAGTCTTGATAGCCACTTGCGTGGTGTCACTGTCTAGAAGGGGAAGCTGATTGTTAGTAGGCAACAGTGAGCAAAAAAAAAAAAAACTATTTCATACATATGTGCATGTATTATTATATACATATAAAGAAAGATACAGTCCTTCTACTCTCCTTACACCCCCCCCCCACACACACACATACATCCACACACTCAGATGTACGGAGTATGCAGCAGAACAGAACACAGGAAACCCACTCAGCCTTCCTGAAGACACTGGAGAGTATGAATGTCTCTCCAAATACCATCATATTGGGAGACTTCAACTACCCAAACATAGACTGGTAACATTACTCAAGCCCCAACACCCTAGCCCAAAGGTTCCTAGAATTCATAAACTCAAATGCAATGGAACAACTAGTCACCATTCCCACAAGAGGAGATAATATACTAGACCTGATCATCACAAACATGGGGACAAAATGCTCCACACCGGAAGTATACTCCTCATTGGTGAGATCAGACCATAAACTAATCTCACTGGAAATCCACATCCTGCCCCCACCCCCTGCACAAAAGACCAAGACCACAGTGAAGAACTTCTCAAAAGCCAACTTCACACTTCTTAAGACTGAAGTGGTGTCCTTCAAGGCCCCTGGGCCAATGGAAACCACAACCCACACCGCTGAATCCTATATAGATACCTTCTATGGACACCTTCAAGAATGCATGGATCATGCAATCCCAAATAAAACCAAGACCCATTCCCCCAAAGGCAGGCACCCTGTCTGGTGGACCCCAGCCATTAACAAACTTTACAACAGGAGGAGGAAGCTACTACATGACAGAGCAAAATCCCTAAAAGGGAAGGCATCTCTGATCAGTACTAGCAAAAAACTACGATCACTCATAAAATCATCCAAGGCCAACTTTGAGAGAAAAATCGCAAAAGACACAAAAGACAATCACAAGGCCTTCTTTAGTTATGTTAGAAACCTGGGTGGAAACTCCCAGATATGCTCAGAGTTAGTCCAAAATGACACAAAATACACTGAACCCACAGACATTGCCAACATTCTGGCAGACAAGTTCAGTGCAAATTTCTCCGCCCCCTCCCCCCAAAAGGAGAAATATCTATCCCAGCAGAGTGTAGCCTCCCTAACATCTCAGATGCCCAGGTGAGAGCTGCCCTCTCCAAAGCTAAAAACACAGCATCAATGAGACCGGACGGTGTCCCAGGCTGTGTGCTACATGAACTCCAAGAGGAACTAAACCCGCACATAAGACTGCTGTTTAATCTTAGCCTTACTACAGGATACGTACTCAAAGAGTGGTGTACAGCAACAGTGGTCCCACTCCACAAAGGCGGTGCTTCTACAGACCCTGGAAATTACTGCCCCATAAGCTTGACAAGCCTGGTTTGCAAAGCTATGGAAAGGATCATTATGGAACTCATAAACAAAGACATTGGGGACCCACAGACATTGGATCCTACCCAATTTGGCTTTGTCAAGGGCAGATCCTGCCTTTTGAACTTGGTCGACTTTTTTGAAACAGTCACTAAGGCCATTGATGAGGGTAAGGCAGTTCACACAGCCTACCTTGACCTTGCAAAAGCCTTCGACACAATACCCCACTCAAGCATCATAGACAAACTCACCAGCTTAGATGTAAACCCATATGTCACAAGATGGGTTGCAAACTGGCTCAAGGACAGAACCCACAAGGTCAAAATTGCTGGAGCCATGTCAGACTCTATGCCAGTCACAAGCAGTGTCCCACAGGGCTCAGTCCTGGGACCCCTCTTGTTCGGCATTTATTTTTCCGAGGTGAAAGCAAACATAGGAGGATTGTGGCTGACAAAGTTCGCAGATGACTGCAAACTGGGTGCCATAATTGATACTCCAGCGGACACAAGCATCCTTCAGAGAGGCCTCATAGAAACAGATAATTGGTGCCAGAGCCATGGCCTTAAACTGAACGCCAAAAAATGTGTATTCATACCCTTTGGGAAAAACAAGGTACCCACAAATTACCACATAGGCAGTAATCCATTAAGTACGGAAGAGGTAATCAGGGACCTAGGGACCCAAGTAGACAGTAACCTCTCATTTGACACTCACATTGCCAAAGTGGTTAGGAAGACCTTCTATATTGCCCACCTTATCATGAAGGGATTCACATCTAGATCAAGAGAGGTCATTGTGCCCTTGTACTCTTCTCTTATCAGGCCCATGATTGAGTACAATGCCCCATTTGGGATGTATCTTACCCGTCACCTGCAGCAGTTGGAAAGACCCCAAAAGTTCCTCACCAAGAGGATAAAGGGTCTCTAACATATGTCATATGCTGCCCGGCTGAAGAAACTCCAGCTCTGTTCAGTCGCATACCGCCTACTCAGAGGTGATCTATGCCTGACATACAAGGCCATGTCCAATCCGGAATTAATGGACATGCTCCACCTCAGAAAATCCAAATCCATCAGAGCCATGAGAGCAGGAGATTTGAACCTCAACACAGAAATAAATAGGACATGCTGGAGGGACAGATTCATAACCCTGAGGCTCCCTACACTCTGGAACAGAATCCCAGTCCATGTTAGGCAGAGCCCCTCACTGACTCTCTTCAAGAGAAATCTTGACAAGTGGATGGGAGATCATAGGTTTACCCTGGGTGTCATCTCTGTGTCACTACTAGACAGAGGCACAGTAAACTAAACCATAAATGGGCATAGTATTCTCATCCTAAGGGGTGGTGAAAGCCACACACACTCTGGCTAGGCTTATAAATGCCCTAGGGCAGATAGCCTAGTACAAACCTATGAACCTATGAACTAACAGTACATTTCAGTGTACTACCAGTACGTGTGGGCCTTTTCACTGTGAAAATAACAGAATATGATATATTATACTTATTTTGTTTTGGTACTACAGCTACCATATTGGTCCACATTTAATATCATAAAAATAAGCTTTTCTATAAACATCAATTAGCAGTTCAACAAACTGACAACTCTGTCATGCTAGTTTTGATCATTTTCACTTTCTGTGGCATTGTATCATTGTTCAAAGACCATTATACAAATGATAATCTTGTTACTGGTGCTGTGTCTTCACTATGTTATTCTAGACTAAAGTCAGGAAGGTTTCACCTATTTCTCACTTAGTAACAGCTGGAATCCATATCATCGATCAAGTTCATTAGCCAATTCAATTGCAAATTAGTCCATTGGATGGAGAATAGGAAATTCACACCGGGCCTGGCATCCGTACCCCGTATTGATAGAGATAGCTTATAAATACCTGACCCTCAATGTCCTGGTTGAATACAGAACATCATTATTTTTCAGGAAATCTTGGCTAGGCTTAAGCACCTCTTCATCCTGATCATTAGCCTAGTAACAATCTATGAATCTATGAATCTATGATATTGAAATCTCCAGTCACTGTTTCACATAGGAATTTACTAATCTGCAGTTTCTGTGTGCTGAGAGTCATTCCTTCATTTTAAAAAAATGTATTTATTTATTTATTTTTGCTTTACTTTTAGTCTTCTGCAGATGACCAAGGGCAGACCCATGGTGCCTCTCCTTAACCTCTGGGTCTACATACCCCCTCCTGGCCTTCTCTAGACTTTCTCTGATAAGGGCTGGTACCAGCATATGGAATAAGGGCATTCAAAGTGCCCTTCATAGTGCTGCCAGCAGTGTTTTCCTGCCTTCCCCATCTTTGTACATGTCCAGGAAATGTGCTGAGTATTAACAATTTCTCTTTTCTTCAAGACTGTGTGACTATGGAGTTTTGATATACAGTATGTGTGTGTGTGTGTGTGTGTGTGTGTGTGTGTGTGTGTGTGTGTGTGTTTGTGTGAGTATTTGTGTTTGTGAGTTTATTTATACACACACACACACACACACACATATATATATATATATATATATATATATATATATACACTGATCTACTTCTATTTACTCAAATCCCACTTAGTCGAACAATGAAACAACGAGATGATGTTGCCGAAAATTTACTTTAACGAACACCCATATCACAATAATTTAACTTTGGGAAACTAATCACATGACCACTAACACTTTAAAAAGAAATAAAAGCTAATCAAACCCACACAAGTGGGGTCTTTGCCTCCCACACTCCCATGGTGACAAGTGGTTAGGTTCCCTGAGTTAAATTACGGTGATCTGGGTGCACTAACTACATTTTTAGCAATGTCATCTCGTCATTTTGTAATTTGATTAAGTGGGAATTTGGGAAATAGAAGTAGACCCCATATATATATATATATATATATATATATATATATATATATATATATATATATATATATTTATATGTGTGTGTGTGTGTGTGTGTGTGTGTGCGTGTGTGCGTGCGTGTGTGCATGTGTGCGTGTGTGTGTGTGTGTGTGTATTTAAAGTTCAGGGGGTGAGTAGGTGGCTTGCCCCAATACAGCATTTTTTTTCATCACGTTTATTTTCTAACAATTTGAATTCAGTTAGCAGATTTTTTTGAGATTGAACTTGATGTGGGTGAAGTTGTTAAAAAAATTTCTGGTCCTGGAGCTTTTGACACAACTAATTTGTTTAGTGTAGTTTCTCTGTTGTCTGTTTCAGAGGTATTCAGGAAAAAAGAGACCTCATTGTCAGGTTAAAGATTCCAGTATGATGTATTTATTGTGACCCCAGTGTTTTGTTTTACACTGAATAAGCAGCAAATCATGATGACAACCCACTTTCATCCAAAAGTTCCACCTTAAAATATCATTAAGCTATGTATTCCCTACTTCTCCTCTAACGCATTCCTTTTATATTTGCACTTCTATACTGTTATTACATATGTAGAAAGCCATCAGCCTCGCTCTTCCTTCTTTATTTCTTTCTTAATCATTTTATTAAATGTTAATACCTTTATATTATAACTGTTCACTGCCATCGGAATTATTTTGAATTTGTTGTTATAACTTAATATAATATAGTACAACTCTAAATAATTCCGACTTTTACTTCTATCATTACCAAGTTGCCAGATATACTGGTTTGCTTTGATTTCATGAAGAATCTGTACAGTGAGACTGGTGGCGAATTCATCCCTAAGCTATATACAGTTGTAACAATGGTAGCTGTATATTTGATTTATCTGTTTGTTAACCAGGTAGACAAACTGACCAAAAGGCCCTTTTCTACCACCAGCTATATTTTACATTTCCTAAAACTTTTGTTCCAGAGTATCATATCAAGAGTGGTATTTGCTCGAGAATAAGGAGTCACCATTTGTTTTATATTATGCTTAGCAATTAAAAATGAAGAATCATAACCATACTTATTTACTCTAGCTTTAATTATATTACATTTGGCAAGTTAAGGTGAGCAAGCATTGCATTTACAAAATCACCTTAACAATTACAGTTTCCATCACATTTTCAAGTAGCATCTTCTCACCTCTTCAGGACTTGCATACTATTATTAAACACATTTTCATCAGTAACTAAATGAAGGCCATATTATGCTTCTCAAAACACTTAACATTCCATTTTTCTTTAAATGAAAACTCCAAACTAAAATAATATCTCTATCTCTCTTTCTCTCTGTACATATATATATATATATATATATATATATATATATATATATATATATGTATGGGTCTACTTTGTAAATTCAAAATACTGAAATCTCGAATTTCAGTATTTCGAACTTACAAAGCCATAAACTCACAATTACGAAACCGGCAGAAGCGCGAAATTCAAAATACTGAAGCATGGATATTTTGAATTTCTGCTTCCGATGGTACGGTATTTGGATGTATTTGGATGTTCTGGTTTAGTTTTGGTAAGTTTGTGTGTGCAAGTATGTTGGTTAGGGGTTTAGTGTGTGTAAGAGCATGCTGTGACTGTTATGTGTGTGTTTGAGGGACTGTAAAATGTGTGTGTGTGAGTTTCGTTTGTGTTTCTGTTTGTGCAATCTCAGAGTTAGCATATATAAGTAGGGGGGTGTGGGGCTGGCACAGCCCCCCACATGGGGGGTGCAGGGAGGCATGCCCCACTACTTACATGTAGTTTAGATGTATTTGTTTGAGAGTGGGGAGGTTTGTATGTTTATGTGTGTACTGCATGTGTAGCGCAGGTGCAGGATTTTGAATTTCGCGTTTGTGTGTTTTCGAATTTATGAGTTATGGTTGGGTTTTCCGCTTTGTGGTTTCAAAATACTGAAATTCGAGATTTCAGTATTTCGAAATTACAAAGTGGACCCATATATATATATATATATATATATATATATATATATATATATATATGTGTGTGTGTGTGTGTGTGTGTGTGTGTGTGTGTGTGCGTGTGTGTGTATATATATATATATATATATATATATATATATATATATATATATATATATATAAGTGTGTGTATGTGTGTATATATATATATATATATATATATATATATATATATTTTTTTTTTTTTTTTTCCCAACACTGCTTCAAAAATGGACGTGCTGTAGTTAACCTGTTCCTTAGCATGTCCTTCATAACATTGTGAACTAAATCTTTGTTATACCCTCTATTAATAAAATCCTCAACCAACTCCCCCATCTGTTCCTTGCATTTAGCCTCATCAATGTTAAGTCTACTAATTCTTAGAAACTGACCTTTAACTATACCGTAGAATACATGTTTTGCATGCATACTCTTAGCATGTGTATACCTGTTAACCTGTATTTCTTTCTTAAATATAGATGTTCACAATTGGGGAAGATTTTGGTGAAGTAGTGTTGAAAGATTCATCAGTTAAAGTGGATTGTTCTAAAGGCAACATCATTAGATATGTCACCACTTATGATAGTATGACTAGACAGGTAGAATATATTATTCAAAAGAATTGGCGAATACTAATGTCAATGCAGGAATTGGTTACTATTTTGAGTAATAGACCAAGATTTACCTATAGGAATAGTGTTAACTTGAAAAGGCAATTATGTTATAAGGATTTTAATATTAATGTAACTATCCCGTTAGTAAATAGGTATGGTACATATCCATGCTATGACTGTAGTTGCAAGAATATTTCTGAGTTGACACATTTTGAGCATCCTACAACTAATAGGAAGTATGAAATTAGATGTCAAGCAACATGTAACACTACCTGTATAGTATATTTGGCAACATGTACAAAATGTAAATGTTTTTATGTGGGTAAATGTTCAAGGTGGCTGAAAGACCACATTATAGAACATAAATCCCAAATTAGAAGGCATATAGTAACAAATGCATTAACAAAACATATTATGGACAAGGGAGATCAACATGATTTTAAGTTCAAGGTGTTAGAAATAATGTAATAAAACCTTAGAGGAGGGGATCTGAATAATAAGCTTCAGATGGCAGAATATAAATGGATCACCAGATTAGTGGCTGATAAACAACCTGGATTAAATAATATGATTATGACTAAATCTATTTTAGTAAATAAGCAGAAGCAGTATAAATAAAAAAATGAATGTGTTTTAGTATTTTAACAGTTGTTATTTTTAATATATTTAAGTGTTGTGGTTTTAAAAACTTAAAAGTATTTAATTGTTGTTTGTTGTCTATTGGATGGCTGTGTCACATGTTGAATTCATTAAGGTATGCATGATGTATTTTCTTAAATGGATGTGAATATTGATGAAGGGAGTTTCCCGAAAGCTTTATTTTGTTTGAAATAAACTGAGCATTTATATTTGATTTGGATTTGTCTGTTTTGGATCACTTTAAGTATCCAACATAGTTAACTGCAGTTATTCCATATTTTAAGATTGAGAAGATCTCATCTCAACTGGATACCAATGAAGGGAACTGCACTGGATGCCAGATTACTTACTTACATGGCAAGTATCAGTCTGAACTCATTGCAACAACTGGCAATAAATATTACTGCACACTGCCTCCTCTTTTCCCTCCCTAGCTTCCTCGTTGATTTGCTATTGATCAATCATGCTCTCAGCCCATGTTAAATTACCTATATCCCACCTAAGATTCCTTTTAGGTGATTGTTTTCATCTCCCTACAACATGCCAAGGAGGCTGCCTAAATATACACCTACTTTAGCAGGGAAACAATCCAGGTCATCTGCTTCCAAGGTAGTAACACCCTCCACTATGCTGCAAACACTTACCCACATCAAGGTTGTCATCACTGATGACTGTTGGTGTTATAACCACAAAAATACAAAAGCACCTGTGAAGCAGTGTGTCCAGTGCAAAATAAACAATTTTTTAAAAGGCCAACAAAAAACGTAACACTTTAACTGAATCACCATGTTTTCATTTCAAGACTTCTTCAAATATAATTCCACATAAAATTGTTGCCTTTATATATCAAAAAACTCCACCTATCAATTATTTACGCAATAACCGACAATGTTGGTGTGGTATATTAAGATTTACCCACAGTTGGTGTGGTTTAATCATGAGGGTGAATCCCGAGTGATTAAATAAAGCCAACCATGGGTAAATCTTAATATACCACACCACAGAGTCAGTTATTGCTATTATACAATGACATTATTTAAAAAAAAAGAATACTTACTTTTCTTAAATAATCCCCAGGATTCACGACGCTTTATTTTCTGTGCAGGAACAGTGTAACCACTCCTGCATGGAAAATGGCTGCCTTGCGATCCAGGTACATGCCGTTTTAATGTGCATGAGCAGCCCTACACTGTTCCAGCATGGAAAGCCATGCTGTATGCTAATCAGCTCATTTGCTGATGAAAACCATGCAAATAAGCTGAATTAGCGATTCAGCAAAGTGGCATTTCTCCGTGCTAGAACAGTGTAACTTGCAGAAATGTATTCAGTTACTAACCAAATACATTTCAGCAATCTACACACCAGAGGCATGTCAGCCCTCCAGAAAGCATGTGCTATTGAGGTTATGCATGCCAATGGCTAACTATATGGACATTGGCATGCAAAACCGTTTAAAAAAATAAACTCTTATTTCTGTTGGCCGAACTCAGCCACTGATGCCAGGGTAAGTGGTATGCTAGTGGGAGGGGGGAGAATATGTAGAAATGGGGAGAGAAGTAATAATCACAACTTTCTGCATTTTGCCACTATAGTCAATGGCATGCAGAAAGTAAACATCACCAGGGAACAGTGGTTTCTAAGGGGGAAGGCTCATGCTTAGTGCAGAACTAGGGCGGGAGGCAGTGAGGTATGTTAAGGAGGGGACTTATACTGAATCACAAGTTAGTCAGGAAATTTTCTAAGTGTCAGACTGCACCTAACAGTGTAGGTACTCTAACACGATAGTGTAGGCAGGAGGAGCAAGGAACATGAATAGGGGGTGTGTCATGCTTGATGTAAGCACATTGGATGTCTGTTGGCTGGTTTCAGCTTAGCTAAGCGAGGGGGCGTATCTGAGGCTGTTTACTCTTATTCCATGAAATGAGGAGTGTGCTCCCACCCAGGAGGGGGCCATTTCTTGATGTTTGCACAGTACACAGACACAAAGAGGCAGGAAACAACAAAAGGCAAAGGAAGTAGCAGAACAAGGGAAATGCTGTACAAATCAGCAATATGGGAGTCTGCAACCCACGATGGGCCAATGAAAGCACTCAATAATACATCAGGCAGGGGGCTGCAGAGCTGACAATGGGAGGGCAACAGCAGAACAAAAGCAATTATGCACAAATTACCACTAATGCCTCTAACGCTCACAGTGGCCAAAGCAAAGCCATGAGTAATATAGCGGGCAGCTGGAATGTATCACAGTCAGCTAATCATACAGGCAGCATCAGCAGCACAACAGTATAAAGTATGGAAACACCTTACAGTCTGTTTTTTCCCACAAACTCTGCACCTTTGGTGTATACATGCAGGGGAATTTTAACTTGGAAAATGTTAGGGGCTGCCATTGCTTTGATCCATCAGTATGTGCAAGAGGCTGATGGTGGAGCGGAGGATAATGCTGACAACTGCCACAGGCCAAGGAGGAGGAGAAGAGTGCTCAGACCCAGGGTAACCTACCGGGGCTACATGATCTGGAGATAATAGAGTGCTACAGGGTGGACAGAGACATACTTCAGCAAATCACTGTGCTGTGCCAGCCTCAACTCAGAGCTAGAACCAATAGAGGGGAACCCATACCAGTGGATAACAAGGTATGTGAAGCCCTAACAATTCTAGCTACAGGTCCTTTCCAAAGACCTACTGGGTGCATCATGGGGGTTTCACAGACATCTGCATCCAGGGTACTCCACCACATCCTTGATGCTGTGCTAACACATGTAGTTCCCCAACATCCGTGAGGAGAGGACCAGAAATATGCATCTCTCCACCATGTAGCACAATACCCGAAGGTACTGTGTGCCATAGACTGCATGCACATCTACATCAAAGCACCTCCTGGTGACCGGGGTAGGGTCTACATAAACCGCAAGGGGTTCCACTCCATCAACTGCCAGGTCATGTGCGATGCCCATGGCATTATCATGAATGTGTGTGCTGGCTGCCCTGGAAGCTATCACAACTCCCACATCTGGCATTCCTTACAGCTGTATCAGTGGTTTGCCAGGGGGGACATCCCATATGGCCATTTAGTGGGGGATGTTGGATATGCACTGGAGCCTTGGATGATGACACCCCTCAGAAATGCACACACACCCACACAAGAATGCCATAATGAGGCACATCACAAACCAGGATCATTATAGAGCATGTATTTGGGATGCTCAAGTCACAGTTCTGCTGCCTAGACATATCTGGTAGAGCCTTGCAGTACTCTCCAGCCACATGTGCACACATGGTCATGGTATGTGCCATGCTGCACAATATGATCCTGTGGAAACAGCTGCAGCAGAAACAAAATTGGGAAGGGCCACACCCCCCCCCCTCCATTGTCAAGGCCTCCACAGGCACAGAGGGACTCGGAGGAGGAACATCCTGAGCCTACCTCTGTAGGCAGATGGAGGTGTGCCCAGTATGTCCTGGCCTTGGCAAAGAGGCAATGCATAGCACATACACTGACACTGTAGGGACCCAGGGACTGATCTCTCTCACTGACTCGCACACACAGTAAAATGGATGCCAAACATCACACTACTTATACCTTACCATGTATAGGCAGTGTACTGCATGCATCCAATATAGTCAGCCCTGAAGCACCATCCTCACAACAGCCTCAGGCACAAGGTAAGCCAGTCTCCTAACAAAATAAATGAAAGGAGTGGAATGTTCTGATAGCATATCTATGGTATTTATCAAGCATGCAAGGGAATGGGGTGGCTAACTGAGATAGCAGCAGACAACTGACAGCTCTGTGTGAAACAGGAAATGTATCCCCAGTACTGGCCTATCTACTCCATGCAGTACCACCCTAGTTGACAAATACCACTGCAGTATATGTGGTGAACCAAATAACTGGGGGTGGGGTCAGAGGTCACATGCATGGATGTCAAAGTGGAGATCCCATACCCCCCCCCAGCCTCACCCAGCAGATCAGCTGTAGAAAACCATACAGAAATGTCTGGCAAAGGCCCCCACATGGTGACATCCATGAAATCCCCACCTACAGACATTTACACAGTGATATCACAGCAGGCCTGGCAGTATGGCTTTGAAAGGTAAGAAGTCTGAAACTATAAATGTTTATGCCAGAACAATCTGACCTGTTGTCAATACTGTTATGTCTGTAGTCTCAAAAATAGGGCACACCACTATGCTAAATGGGACCAAGATGTTAAACAAATATCAGCACAGTCTCTGCAAATGTGTATTGTGTACAGATGTGTCCCCTCCCATAGTCCCACAAAAATGCAGTAACATGTCCCTAGCCTTAAGCGGCATCCAGCTGTCAACTAGAGTGATGCCTCAACACAAACAGAAAGCAATTATCAGTAACACCCATAAACAACTTACTGGTACCCTCCCAGGGTTGTCTACTGCCGGCATCCTGGGAACATATGAGCCTCAGAATGCACTGCCTTGCTACAGATGGCCTCCATCTGTCACACCTGGTCTACCGGCCTCTGGCAAATGCCTATGCCTCATCCACAGTGCCCTGTTAGGGAGTGTCATGGGGTCCATAATACCAACATAACACAGTCTAAAAAAGGCGAAGAAAGGCCATGCTGTTAACTGCTAGGAGAAAGCCTGCCAGTGTCAGAGAGCCAGAAATCTGGCCAAAGCCATGAATAATTGGGTGAAGAAGTTCCAAAGAGAAGGACACCTTTGAAATACTGCTCTAATAATGTAATAAAGTTGAAGGAATGATTGTAGTAGCATGAAATGTCTGATGGATACGAAGTTTGAAACTGCAATGTCAACTATCAGTAATATCTGACTTCAACCCTGAGTGACTTGCAAAAAACTTTTGCTAGAAAACCAGACTTGTTTGGGTAACCAACAAGATATATGAGTCATGGATGTGGACATTATGTGATACTCTGTACAGTTGACAGGCAGGGCTAGGAGTTTAAACATGGGAATGCACTCAATGCAGGCAGGCCTAACCCTGGAAGATGGTGACATGTCTGCACCCACAGAACCCAAGGCCACAGCCATGGGGAATAACACAGCCCTCCCTAATCACTCATCCTATGCAACATCCTGACTCCAACATGTGGCCATCCAAGCAAAATGAGGTGGGCCATACATATATATGTGTGACAAACACACACCTCCAGACTGGTCAAACAGTCTGACACACACAAGACCTTCCAAGTGCAGTCAACCATTGAGGAGAGCCAAATGCAAAGCACTGGTAGTTATAGGCAAGAATATCTGCCCAGGACACACACACACCCACATATCCTATCCCCTACAACTCTATCTGCAGTCTGCCTGTCACCTTGATCCTGTCTGACTTATATTACCTAACTGTGGACTGGAAATCAGACCAGGGCAGAACATAAATGCACAGAGATTCCACCATTGTAATATATCAACAATGTGCTGGACCATTTCCACAGCACCAGCAGTTAATTGCTTGTAGGCACACCTCTCAACAGGCTGGATAGTGCAATAATGCATAGCATTTGGACCATAAACCTTGTGTGTGCATTATCCATCCTATATTCCTCTGGTAAATCATTGTGATGATCTGAGGAGGTATGTCACCAGGTATTGAAACAGTACATGACAGTGTCAAATGGCATATATGACAGATGTCTGCTAAAACCATCCCTGTAAACCTTGCAACCCATACATTACTGAGAAATTGTCAAAATCATTGTATGGCCCATTGTCCCCACATTTTGTTAGGCTATTTCCAGATATCCTGCACCAACAGGTTGAGTGGTATGGGCGTAGCACAAAACAAATCGGACTGGAGTACAACAATCCCTGGAATGGTGTCCCACATGTACTATAGAAGGACACACTGGGAATGCTCATACACTTAGAGAAATGTCAGTAGGATCTAGGAATGAACAGGCCTTCCCCACCCAGTGCACTTTCCATTGTCCCACCTTAGCAGTCCTGAAGATGTATATCACCATAGAAGTCACTTTTGGTAAAGTCATCCCCATAAGCTGTGTGGCACATGTGAAACTGCATACCACTATAGTATACATAACTAGTCAGGTAGGAGTTGTAATCTCAGTCCTAGCAAATTTGAAAGTGTTTGTGTGTATGTATGTGTTCACCACTAAAAGCTTTTGGGTCCATTCAAACCCCGTACACCTCCTCTTTCCCTACTTTTGCAGTCCTGCAGATATCAGTCATATTGGAAGTGCCTTCCATCAGGCCTCATCCCCATAAGCTCTGTGGTGTGTGTGATAACAGCATAATATGATAGTATAAATAACTAGTTAGGTAGGAGTTCTTATTTCATTTCTGGCAAATGTAAAAGTGTGTGTGTGTGTGTGTGTGTGTGTGTGTGTGTGTGTGTGTGTGTGTGTGTGTGTGTGTGTGTGTGTGTGCGTGTGTGTGTGTGTGTGTTCACAACTGAAAGCTTTTGGGTCCATTCAAACCCAGTACACCTCCCCTTTCCCTACTTTAGCAGTCCTGCAGATATCAGTCATCTTAGAAGTGCCTTCCATCAGGCCTCAACCCCATAAACTCTGTGGTGCATGCGATAACTGCATAACACGATAGTACAAATAACTAGTTAGGTAGGAGTTATAATCTCAGTCCTGGCAAATGTAGAAGTGTGTGTGTGACAGTTGTGTGTGCAAGACTGAGGGAGTTGTGTGTTTGTTTGTTTATAGGTGAAACAGTTTTGTCCCATTCCCACCCATGACACTTCACAGTGCCCCACCGTATCAGTCCAGATGATGTTAGTCCCTTATCAGCTCCAAGTTAGCAGTACTAATATTAAAGTGTCCCTTCTTTGACAGGTTCCCAGCTGTATTGTGTTGCTATTTTATATTTTACATCACTTTTTTGGTCCTTTTTTCATAAAATTGTGTTTTTGGCAAATTAGTGACAAATAATTAAAGACTGAAGTTAGAAAATAATGACAGACATTTGAGTTTCAGATTTCATACCATTCAGAAAATTCATACTAATGCAAGACCTCTATTAGCTTTCTAAGTTATAAGAGCAATTTTTTAAAAAATTGTCCTTTTTTTTGGGCCTTTGTCCCATTTCTTTGTATGGCTTTGTCCAGATTTCTTGCTCTGAGGTTGAGATTGACAAATGTGTCAGGGCCATCAAAATCACCAAGCTTTTCAAATTACAACTTTTTACCCCCCCCCCATGGTGACTCGGGATGTGTGGGGGGTAGTTATGCAGTGTAAATGTGCAGAGAATCCCACCATCCAAGGTAGACACAAGTACTAGAGTGGCTTTTCATCTGTCCTTGATTTTGCAGAATGGTCTGGTTTCTGTCATATTTTTGTACTGTTGATTTATGCTTATTACTCAAAGTCCCGGTTTTTTTTAATACTTTTAATGACCATGGGGGGGAATTGCAAGATGCAAGTAAGCTTTAATAAGCATACTGTTAAAGAATTGCCAACATTGAAAGCCATTCTGTTGCCATGTAGAGAATACTTAACTAGATAATGTATAAGCCTTGGGTATTGAAATGCATATCCCAGTATTTGTAATAAAGGACAGAATTACATTATTTTAAGAGTCTCATTACATTTGGGAGACTTACAGTCATCTCTGCAGGCTTTAACCATAAACCGAATGCCAATCGTGTGGTCATAACCTGTACAGTAATCCTTTTAAGCAATGTATCTTGAGCTTATTTCTTGTTTGCTTTTCATTTTTACTTTGATCATGTTTTCCCCATGAAACAAGTAGTTTTTAGGCAGCAGGTCTTTTTGGATAAGGAACATTTTTACAAGTGGGGCATCAGAGATTTCTACTTTCAGCATGTTACTTTAATAAAGCTGAATATAAATTATAATTAGAACTGCAGTGCAAGAAGTGGTTTGAGTTGAGTGCTGCTTATTTTTCTTATACTTGATTTTGACTGGCATTCCATTAATGTATTTAAAAAAGTAATTTATTTTTCATGCCTCACAACCTTTTTGTTTCCATCTAGATATTAAGCTGTCATGCAGCCAATGCATTGAAATATTTTTATTCTTCTCCACTTCATTTTGTCTTGATTGGACTCTCATGACAACTGTTTGGCACCCAATGCAGTATATTTAGTTTTGTGGTTTGCTACTACAGGTTTTTGTGTGTGTGGTAGGGAATACCTCAGGCTTGAACCTGTACCTTGTATGCAGGTTTTAAAGACCTTAATTTTTACCCACCACCATTTGTAAAAAAACTGCAGTTTTTTGCCTCATTTTGATCTGATCTGTTCCTCATAATATCTGTGGTTTGTAAATGCAATGCTTGATATTTGAGGGGGCAGTTGTAGCATTGTTGCCTCACAGCTGCAGGTTCTTAGGTTTCTTCTTGGCTGGGGTGCCTTCTTTGGGGGGTCTTTATCTTCCCCCTGTGTTTGTGTGGGTTTGCTTTTGTGTCCTCCCATGTTACAAAGACATGTCTGCATTATTTCTTGGGCCTATGCTAAAAATTTTTTTTTTGTTCCAAGTCAGACTGTCCTGATTAACAAATGTTAAATAAAATTGACAGGCATTTGAATTTCAGACTTCAGGTTTCTGAATGTTTAATCTTTTTTGATTGCAGTGGTAGTATTGTTGCCTCACAGCTATAGGTTTTCTGGTTGATTCTTGGCTGGGGTGCCTTCTGTGTGGAGTCTGCATCTTCCTGTGTTTGTGGGATTTGTTTGGTGCCCTGTCATTTTACAAAGCGTGTCTGCAGTATTTCTCCCTGGGTCTCTGCTGAAAATTGTTTTATTTTTCAGCAGTAAAATTGACAGGCATTTGAATTTCAGACTTCATGTTCTTCAGGAAATACATAGTAACACAACCTTTTATTCTAGCAATTTTCTAAGTTTATGAGATGAATATTTGAAATTTGTCCCTATTTTTGGGACTGATTTCCCCATTATTGGTTTGTCCAGGTTTTTGTGTAAGGTTGACAGCTATGGCAAGAACTGAATTCACTGAATGTTTGGGGGCTGTATTCCCTCATTACTGGGTTTGTCCAGGTGTTTTGTACTAAGAGGTTGACAGCTATGGTGAGAACTGAATTCACTAAATGATAGCCATTTAAGTTTCAGTCTTTTTTTTTACAAAGCAGCTGTTTGGGGTAGTGGTATGTTGCTCTGTTTTGCACAGGGAGCTTGGCAGTAAAATGTTGGTTCTAGCAACTTTCCAAGATTATACAAGCAATGTTTGTGTCCCTGGTTTTGGGCTTTTGACCCCCAATACATTTTGGTTTTTTCCAGTTTTCTTGTGCTGAAAAGTTGAGTATTGAGTAGATTTTACAAGGAGCTGAGAGCTGCGGGGGAAACAGAAGTTTAGTGCTTTAAGTGAAGCTGGTTTGCCTTGTTAATAGCACAACGGGTTTGTGTACTTGTTTTTGATGCAGAAGGCTGTGGGTTCTACTCCCACAAGGGGTGGATGCTGTACTGAGAATGTTTCCTTGGTGAAGATACTAACTATGAGTTTGTTATCAGTTTGCCATCCATTTCCTCTTGCAATATTACTAGCTTATCATTTTTAATTTAAAAAGGCAATTTATTCCTGAGGGCAACAGCACTTTTTTTTTCGATGAAACCATGAAATATAAAGGTGTTTGCTAGCAGCAACCTCTTCATTAGTTACAGATTTCTTTAATGTGGAATTATTTAGATGATTTTTTCTTCTTCAGAGATAGTGCATATTTACTGATAATGGACTGTGTATATTTACTGATAATGGACTGTAAAATTTGGGATATTTACTGATAATGGACTGTAGTTGGCATATTTACTGATAATGGTGGACTGTAGAATTGTGCATATTTACTGATAATGGTGGACTGAAGTCTGAGTAGACTTTATGATAAATGTTCTGAACTGGGCAGTTTTGTCATTATGGGTGCATGCATTTTGTTTCATTGTTTACTGGAAAAATGTTTAAAACAAATTTAAAACGCCCTCTAACAACTGTAATATATTGTACAAGGAATATAATTTAGTACAATGAGGAAGGTGTATCAAAGAGCACATGTATGTTTCATATGCAAGGGGGGCCCCTTTTTTTTGATTTTTTTTGAAAACCGGGGGGCCCAAAAATTTTTTTAAATTTTTTTTTTAAAATCTTTTGGCCAAATTTTGGGCAAAATTTTTTTATTTTTCCTTTTTTGGAAGGGTGGGGTTTAAAAGGGCCCCGGGGGGGGGGGTTTCCCCCAATGAATTTTTGTAAAATTTTTTTCCAAAAAGGGGCAAAAAAAAAGAAAAAGTTTTTAATTTTTGGCTTAAAGTTTTTTCATTTTTTTTGAAAAAACGGGCCCCTTTTTTGGCCTTTTGTTTAGAAAAAGGGAATTAAAAAAAATTTTTTTAAGTTGGTTTTGTGGGCTTTTTTTTTAAAATTTTAAAATAAAAAAAATAAAAAAAAACTTTTAAAAAATTTTGAAGTCCAAAACTCTTTTTTCCCCAATTGGGAAAAGTAAAAAAAGGGGAAAAAGAAAAATTGCAAAAAAAAAAATTTATTTTGTTTTTTTTGGTAAAAGGGAAAAAAAATTTTTTTTTTTTTGAAAAAAAAAGCCAAGTAAGGGTTTTTCCTTTTTTGGAAATTGGGCCCTGCAGAGGTTTTCCTTTTTTAAACCCCCCCCCCATGATTTTTTTCCAAGGGAAGGGAGATCGGGAAAGGCAGTGTGTCTCCCCCCATCCAAGCTAGACACAAGTACTAGAGTGGCTTTTCATCTGTCCTTGATTTTGCAGAAAGGTCTGATTTCTGTCATATTTTTTACTGTTGATTTATGCTTATTACTCAAAGTGCCTGTTGCTCTGTGTTTAAGTAGAAATGCTTTAATGACCATAATGTAAGCTTGTCTGAGATCATAAGATGCAAGTAAGCTTTAATAATCATACTGTTAAAGAATTGCCAACATTGAAAGCCTTTCTGTTGTTGCCATGCAGAGAATACTTGACTAGATAATGTATAAGCCTTGGGTATTAAAGGACAGGATTCCATTATTTTAAAAAGCTCATTACACTTGTTGGAGACTTCCAGTCATCTCTACAGACTTTACCCGTAAACTAAACAGAATGCCAATCATGTGTGGTCCATAACCTGTACAGTAATCCTTTAAGCACTGTATCTTGAGCTTGTTTCTTGTTTGCTTTTCATTTTTTACTTACATGTTTTCCCCATGAAACAAGTAGATAGTTGTCAGGCAGCAGGTCTTTTTTGGATAAGAACCATTTTTACAAGTGGGGGCATCACAGAGATTTCTACTTTCAGCATGTTGCTTGGCACTTTAATAAAGCTGAATATAAATTATAATTAGAACTGCAGTGCAAGGAGAAGTGGTTTGAGTTGAGTGCTTCTGGTTTTGCTTGTACTTGATTTTGACTGGCATTCCGGTAATGTATTTAAAAAGTAATTTATTTTTTCATGCCTCACAACCTTTTGTTTCCATCTAGATATTAAGTAAGCTGTCATGCAGCCAATGCATTGAAATATTTTTATTCTTCTACACTTATTTTTGTCTTGATTGGACTCTCATGATGATGGTTTGCCATGCCACCCAGGGGAGTGTATTTAATTAAAGTTAGTTTTTGTGGTTTTGAGCATAGATCCTCCCCTTTCTGGTTGGCCACACCCCTTCCCCTTGGCCCCACCCATTCAGCTGGCTCCTGCAGCCCCCCCCTTTGATTTGAAGTCACCAGCCACCACTGACCTTACCATGTATAGACAGTGTACTGCATGCATCCAATATAGACAGCCCTGAAGCACCATCCTCACAACAGCCTCAGGCACAAGGTAAGCCAGTCTCCTAACAAAATAAATGAAAGGAGTGGAATGTTCTGATAGCATATCTATGGTATTTATCAAGCATGCAAGGGAATGGGGTGGCTAACTGAGATAGCAGCAGACAACTGACAGCTCTGTGTGAAACAGGAAATGTATCCCCAGTACTGGCCTATCTACTCCATGCAGTACCACCCTAGTTGACAAATACCACTGCAGTATATGTGGTGAGCCAAATAACTGGGGGGTGGGGTCAGAGGTCACATGCATGGATGTCAAAGTGGAGATCCCATACCCCCCAGCCTCACCCAACAGATCAGCTGTAGAAAACCATACAGAAATGTCTGGCAAAGGTTCCCACATGGTGACGTCCATGAAATCCCCACCTACAGACATTTACACAGTGATATCACAGCAGGCCTGGCAGTGGCAGTATGGCTTTGAAAGGTAAGAAGTCTAAAACTATAAATGTTTATGCCAGAATAATCTGACCTGTTATCAATACTGTTATGTCTGTAGTCTCAAAGATAGGGCACACCACTATGCTAAATGGGACCAAGATGTTAAACAAATATCAGCACAGTCTCTGCAAATGTGTATTGTGTACAGATGTGTCCCCTCCCATAGTCCCACAAAAATGCAGTAACATGTCCCTAGCCTTAAGCGGCATCCAGCTGTCAACTAGAGTGATGCCTCAACACAAACAGAAAGCAATTATCAGTAACACCCAAAAACAACTTACTGGTACCCTTCCAGGGTTGTCTACTGCCGGCATCCTGGGAACATATGAGCCTCAGAATGCATTGCCTTGCTACAGATGGCCTCCATCTGTCACACCTGGTCTACAGGCCTCTGGCAAATGCCTATGCCTCACCCACAGTGCCCTGTTAGGAAGTGTCATGGGGTCCATAATACCAACATAACACAGTCTAAAAAAGGCAAAGAAAGGCCATGCTGCTAACTGCTAGGAGAAAGCCTGCCAGTGTCAGAGAGCCAGAAATCTGGCCAAAGCCATGAATAATTGGGTGAAGAAGTTCCAAAGAGAAGGACACCTTTGAAATACTGCTCTAATAATGTAATAAAGTTGAAGGAATGATTGTAGTAGCATGAAATATCTGATGGATACGAAGTTTGAAACTGCAATGTCAACTATCAGTAATATCTGACTTCAACCCAGAGTGACTTGCAAAAAACATTTGCTGGAAAACCAGACTTGTTTGGGTAACCAACAAGATATATGAGTCATGGATGTGGACATTATGTGATACTCTGTACAGTTGACAGGCAGGGCTAGGAGTTTCAACATGGGAATGCACTCAATGCAGGCAGGCCTAACCCTGGAAGATGGTGACATGTCTGCACCCACAGAACCATGGGCCACAGCCATGGGGAATAACACAGCCCTCCCTAATCACTCATCCTATGCAACATCCTGACTCCAACATGTGGCCATCCAAGCAAAATGAGGTGGGGCATACATATATATGTGTGACAAACACACATCTCCAGACTGGTCAAACAGTCTGACACACACAAGACCTTCCAAGTGCAGTCAACTATTGAGGAGAGCCAAATGCAAAGCACTGGTAGATATAGGCAAGAATATCTGCCCAGGACACACCCACACCCACATATCCTAAACCCTACAACTCTTTCCAGCAATCTGCCTGTTCATAGGTAATAACTAAACTGCCCTCATGCAGAGTATTTTTGCTTAACCAATTATCCCTTGTGAGACTCAAACCCTGCACCTTGTGTTTGTAAGGCAAACACCTTAACCATTACGCCACCCTCCCAACCTTGATCCTGTCTGACTTATATTACCCAACTGTGGACTGGAAATCAGACCAGGGCAGAACATGAATGCACAGAGATTCCACCATTGTAATATATCAACAAGGTGCTGGACCATTTCCACAGCACCATCAGTTAATTGCTTGTAAGCACACCCCTCAACAGTCTGGATAGTGCAATAATGCATAGCATTTGGACCATAAACCTTGTGTGTTCATTATCCATCCTATATTCCTCTGGTAAATCATTGTGATGATCTGAGGAGATATGTCACCAGGTACTGTAACAGTACATGACAGTGTCAAATGGCATATATGACAGATGTCTGCTAAAACCAGCCCTGTAAACCTTGCAACCCATACATTACTGAGAAATTGTCAAAGTCATTGTATGGCCCATTGTCCCCACATTTTGTTAGGCTATTTCCAGATATCCTGCACCAACAGGTTGAGTGGTATGGCCGTAGCACAAAACAAATCGGACTGGAGTACAACAATCCCTGGAATGGTGTCCCACATGTACTATAGAAGGACACACTGGGAATGCTCATACACTTAGAGAAATGTCAGTAGGATCTAGGAATGAACAGGCCTTCCCCACCCAGTGCACTTTCCGTTGTCCCACCTTAGCAGTCCTGAAGATGTCTATCGCCATAGAAGTCACTTTTGGTAAAGTCATCCCCATAAGCTGTGTGGCACATGTGAAACTGCATACCGCTATAGTATACATAACTAGTCAGGTAGGAGTTCTAATCTTAGCCCTAGCAAATTTGAAAGTGTTTGTGTGTGTGTATGTGTTCACAACTAAAAGCTTTTGGGTCCATTCAAACCCTGTACACCTCCTCTTTCCCTACTTTAGCAGTCCTGCAGATATCAGTCATATTGGAAGTGCCTTCCATCAGGCCTCATCCCCATAAGCTCTGTGGTGTGTGTGATAACAGCATAATATGATAGTATAAACAACTAGTTAGGTAGGAGTTCTTATTTCATTTCTGGCAAATGTAAAAGCGTGTGTGTGTGTGTGTGTGTGTGTGTGTGTGTGTGTGTGTGTGTGTGTGTGTGTGTGTGTGTGTGTGTGTGTCTGTGTGTGTGTTCACAACTGAAAGCTTTTGGGTCCATTCAAACCCAGTACACCTCCCCTTTCCCTACTTTAGCAGTCCTGCAGATATCAGTCATCTTAGAAGTGCCTTCCATCAGGCCTCAACCCCATAAACTCTGTGGTGCATGCGATAACTGCATAACACGATAGTACAAATAACTAGTTAGGTAGGAGTTATAATCTCAGTCCTGACAAATGTAGAAGTGTGTGTATGACAGTTGTGTGTGCAAGACTGAGGGAGTTGTGTGTTTGTTTGTTTATAGGTGAAACAGTTTTGTCCCATTCCCACCCATGACACTTCACAGTGCCCCACCGTATCAGTCCAGATGATGTCAGTCCCTTATCAGCAACCTTGGGCAGCTGTAAGCCCTGTACATTCAGTAGTGTGTGATAAATGCTTAACACAATAGTACAAGTGACTAGTTTGGCAGGGGTCTACTCTTGTATCTGGCAAATGTGTGTGTGGGTATGTATGTTTGTAAGTAGAAGTATTTTGATATATTTCCATAGGTTCATGGGTTCATAGGTGTGTACTAGGCTAACAGCCCTGGAGCCTATATAAGCCTAGCCGAAGAAAACTCCCTGGCATCATGCCACCCAAAGTTAGTTCCCAGTGCCCCTATCAAGCAAGGCCACTGAAGTGATCCCTGAGGTGAACATCCTATTGCCCATCCACTCATCAATATTTCTCTTAAAGAGGGCCAGTGAAGTGCTCTGCTTGATGTGAATGGGAAGTTTGTTCCAGAGTATGGGAAGTCTCTGGGTTAGGAATCTGTGCCACCAGCATGTTCTGTTTATTGTGGTAATGAGGTTTAGGTCCCTGGAGCGTGTGGCACAGAGGGATTGGGATTTCTTTAGGTGCAGCATATCTAGCAGCTCTGGGTTAGACATGACTTTGTAGGTCAAGAAAAGATAGCCTCTAAGTAGGTGATAAGAGACAGAGTATAGCTGGCTTTTTTTGAGTCTGTCCATATACAGCATGTGTCTAAGGCCTAAGATCCTCTTAGTGAGGTATTTTTGTGGCCTTTCCAGTTGTTGTAGGTGTCTAGTGAGGTACATACCAAATGGGGCATTGTCTTCTATAATAGGTCTAATGAGGGATGAGTAGAGAGGGATTATGACCTCTTTCTTCCTGGATGAGAAACCTTTTGTAATGAGATGTGCCACATAGAAGGACTTTCTGACTACAGTGGCAATGTGGTTATCAAAGGAGAGGTTGTTGTCAACCAGTGTCCCCAGCTCTCTTATCACACCTTCGGTGTTTAGTGGACTACCGCCTATGTGGTAGTTCATGGGCACCAAATTTTTCCCAAAGGGAATGACAATGCACTTTTTGGCATTGAGCTTAAGGCCATGCTTATGGCACCAGTCATTGGTGTCAGTGAAGTCTTTTTGTAGAATGTCTACATCAGTTGGAGAATCAGTAATGGCTCCCAGCTTGCAATCACCTGCAAACTTGGTTAGCCAGCATCCCTTTGTGTTGGCTTGAACTTCAGAGAAGTAGATGCCAAACAGGAGAGGACCTAGGACCGATCCCTGTGGGACATCACTGTAACTGGTCGGTACTCAGATTTGGAATCTCAGTTTTTTGCTGTGGCTAACAAGGGAGTTTTTCAAGTCTTGGTAATTCACCCTTTTCTGCAACAGTTTTTCCTTCTGTTGTAGTTTGTTTATAGTGGGAGACCACCAGATTGGCTTCCTTTTTTGGAGGAGAGCAGCTGGGTTCAGTTTTGTATGGCCAATTCCATGCACTTGTGTATGTGTTCATACAGTGCATTGGTTTATGATTCAGCAGTCATGCACGTATTTTCCATTTGCATGGGTGCTGTGAAGTTAGACACCTCTGTTTTTAGAAGCCCAAAATTGGCTTTGGAGAAGTTTTTTTATGATGGATTCCATTTGGAGGGGTGAGGGTGGGATGTGGATATCCATGGTGATTAGCTTGTGGTCAGATCTGACCAGGGATGTGTTGATTACTGGTGTAGAGCAATAGTCACCCATGTTAGTAATGACCAGGTCAAGGATGTTTCTACCCCTGGTTGGGGTAAGAATGAGTTGGTCCAGGGCATTGGAATTAATGAATTCCAAAAAAAGTTGAGCAAGTGTGTTGGTACATGAGTAATTTTCCCAGTTAATGGAGGGGTAGTTAAAGTCTCCCAGTATAATGGTATTGGGTTGTACCCTAATATTTTCCAGTGTGTTTAGGAATGTAGAGTGGGAGTCTTGGGACATGGTGGGGGATCTATAGCAGGCTACAACCTGGAATGCAGTTTTACCCAGTGTTAGTTGTACCTGAAGTATCTCTGATGTGTTATGTTGGGCTACTGGTCTGGAGGTGTGCATATCCTTTATGAATATGGAGACACCACTGCCTTTAGTGCTTCACTCTAGGTTTAGGGGCAGAAATGTATGGTATGAATTATAGCCTGGTAGTGCTGGGGTGCACTCCGGAGCCTTGAACCAGGTCTCGGTCACTACACAGATGTCGATGTTCTCCATTTTAAGGAGTGCTTCGAGCGAGTGGATTTTGAGATTTAGACTTCTAACATTGAGTAGCATAACTCTCAGATTTTGTTTGCTTGTAGCTGTTATGGAGGTAATTTTGTCTTCAAGACATTGCCTAAAAAAGGCATTATAGGGATGGCAAGATCCTTGGCTAGTATCCAGAATCCCTGGGATGACAGATGCAGGCCATTTCTGGTGAAGCATCGAGGTCTGTCAATCATGTCATCCCAGGCAGACAGATACTGGATCCCCTTAGAATAACACCAGACACTTAGCCAATTGTTGAAGTCAATCATGTTCTGCTTGTACTGTGGTATCATTCTGGGTGATGGTAGGATACTACTCAGAGATAGGGTCATACCTGTCTGGGCTACAAGATCTGAGAGCTCCTCTATGTCTCTTTTCATGTAGTCCAGGAAGGTATGTCTCACGTCATTCATACCAACATGGACAATGACAGAGTCATATTTGTACCTGTTGTGGAGTGACCTAAGTGCGTGCATTATGTGGCGGATCCTGGCACCCGACAGGCAGCTGACCGTAACTTTCTCCTTATTTAGCCTAGTGAGTGGGACATGACTAGTGTATTGGGTAAGTTGTTTTGCCTTATGGGCTTTGGTTGAGTAGCACACTGTTTATGTGAGCTATATTTCTCATGGTTTGTGCTGGGATGTGGTGGTTGTTTGCATTTCTGCCTCGGAAGTCTCTGTTGTTTGGGCAGATTTTTACTGAGAGCCTCTGTGAAAGTAGGTGTATGTTTTGTGTTACTATGTGAGGGTTGTGATTGTGTAAGGTCTGGAGGGCTATGTGTTGAATGTGGTATGGTGCAAGTGTTAACCTCCTCTTGACTGGCTAATCCAGTACTGGCTGGAGAGAAATAGGAAATTCACCCCGGGGAACACCTCTGTGGCTCTGCTCGACAGTGGCAAAGGAAAATAATTTTCTTGGGTGGCAAAAGCCAGGGTACCTTTTTGGCTGGGCTTGTATAGGCCCCAAGGCCGATAGCCTAGTACCTACCTATGGACCTATGAACCTATGAGAGTGCTTGGCTTCCAATTTGACTATATATGTGCATCTCTCACAAGTCATAGTGTTGGGAGGTAAGAGGAGAGGGTTGTCTGTTTACATGAAGCAGTTGCTACATTGCCTCAGGATGCCCAAGTTCACCAGGTTGACAGGAGGAAGTCAGGGAACTGGCCTTTAGACATGCCTGGATATGAGCTCAATATATTAAGTACTGAAGCCTTTTACAGGAAAAATGTCACAAAGTGTCTGAGTCTGTACAGAGCATTGCCAAACACTTGAGGGGAAGCTAATATGTAGACCCTGAAAATCTTAGGATGATGTATTTAGGCAGATATTCTAAAGTTAGGAAGAAATCAAGCAGTACTTACTGAAAATAAAGAATTAGCTTGTCAAGAATGATAAAAAGAGGGGAGTCGCATGAATGGCTACTGCCTGGCTACTACTAATGCTGGTTTTAGCACAGCTTCACTTTGTTGGGATACAATACTCCTTTGCTTCTTCTCTCACCAGAGGCAAAATGTTAGCACCAATCCCAAGAAACGGCCTGTTTGGTGATCCACAGTCTTGTTCCAGATGTTGCAAGGGTCTGCAGGCTTGTAGTTTTTTTCTGGCAGATGTCTTGAATAGCAACCAGACCAATCAGGTACGTCAAGCACAGACACTCACTCGCCAACCAGAAAGAGTCAGGAATCAATGCACTCTGCTCCTGCTCTCACCAGGATCAGACTATAAGCACAAATTCCAAGCTGTCACCTATAAAGCAGTTATTAAGCTTTCTGGTGATCAGCAGTCTCTAGGAAATAATGTAACTGCACTCCTTCTCTCACCAGGATAAAACAGAAGCACTAATCCCAAGATAACTACTTACCACTCAGTGCCATACTTTATCAGTCTTGCTGATGTCATTCCCTATATCAGCACCTTTGGCTTACACTCAATCCAGTAAGCTCTGTAGCATGTGCAGTAACTGTATAACACTATGGTACAAATCACTGCTTAGCTAGAGGTTCTAATCTCACATCTGGCAAGTGTATGTCTGTTTGAAGGACAAAGTATTTTGATAGATTGAACACCCACTACAATACTATATCAGTCCTGCTGATGTCATTCCATTTATAGGTTCACAAGTGTGTAGTAGGTAATGGCCCAGAAGCCTTAACAAGCCTAGCACATAGAGGGGCCCTGCCATTGTGCCACCAGATGTTATGTCCCAGTGCTTGCATCAAGTATAGGCACTGCAGTGATCCTTGGGTTGAACTGTCTATTACCCATCCACTCATCAAGATTTCTTTGGAACAGGGTCAGCTAGGTACTCTGCATGACATGTACGGGAAGTCTATTCCAGGGCATGTGCAGTCTCTTGGTGAGGGACCTGTCCCACTGAGGTAGAGGTCTCTACAGTATGTGGTGTGGATAGATTTATATGTAGCATTTCTAAACCAGCTGGGCCAGACATGGCTTTGTAAGTCAAGCATAGATAGCTGCTAATTAGGTGACATGACATAGAGAATAGCTTGCATCTGCTGAGTTTGTCTGTGTAGGATGTGTGATTAATGCCTAGGAGCACCTTTGTGAGGTGCTTCTGTGGCTTCTCCAGCTGTAGCAGGAGTCTAGTGTGGTACATGGCAAATGGGCCATAATATTTCGGGAGTGGTCCAATGAGGGACTAGTAGACAGAGATCATTACCTCTGTCTTCCTGGATGCAAAACCCTTGGCAATGGAATGTGTCATATAGAAGGACTTCTCAACCACATTGGCAATGTGGTGCTTAAAGGAAAAGTTGCTGTCAACCTGTGTCCCCAGATCTCTTAGAATGCCTACAGTGTTCATTGGGCTCCCATCGATGTGGAACTTACTGGGAACTGAGTGTTTTACCAAAAGGGATGATGATGCATTTTGTGGTGTTAAGCTTCTGGCCATGGTTTCCACACCACTTACTGGTCTCAGTGAGGCCTTTCTGCAGGATCTCTGCATCACTTGTGGAGTTCATGATAGTTCCCAGCTTGCAGTCCTCTCTGAACTTGCTCAGCCAGAATTCCTCTGTGTTGGGCTGGACTTCTGAGAAGTAGATGCTGGGCAGGACACTATCCAGTACTGATCCCTGTGGGACCCTACTCGTAAATGCTTGCCAGTCTGACATGGAGTTTGCCACTGTCACACTCTATGTTCTGTGATATAGCAGTTAATGCCTAGTTTGTTGGGTATACCAATAATCCCTGACTGAGGAATGGTATCAGAAGCTTTGGCCAGATTGAGGTAGTCTGTATGCTGTGACTTACTGTCATACGTAGCCCTGGAGACTCACTAAAAAAATATCAACCAGGTTGAGCAGGAATGATCTGCCATTCACAAAGCCAAACTGTATAGGGTCCAGAGTTAGGAGATCACCCATATCTTGGTCAATCAGGTCTCTGATGATGCACCCATACCCATATATAGTAGACTTATCAGGCTAAGGGCCCAATAATCCCCAGGATCTGTAGACGCTAACCCTTTATGGAGAGGGATGACTGTAGCAGTGTGCCAGTTTGGATGGACAAAACCTGAGGTGAGGCTGTGACTGACCAGGGCACATGGATGTGGTGCCAGGCCTCCTTGTATGTCATGTAGAACACAGCAACAGATATATTGGGGACCAATGGAAGCTGTATCCTTGTCTGTGGACAATGCAGGTCTAACCTGGCCTGCATTAATGCTGGGTGCCTGGCATTCATCTGCCATTGTGATTGTCCCCTGGGGGGGGGGGCGGTAAAGCTGGAATTGACTGTGTTGGCAAGACTGTGGTCAATATCTGTTGTGTCAGAATAGGAATCAGCATTGTGCAGTAACTCACAGCACTTGTGGTTATTGCTGTGGAGGTAGCTGATATAACTATCAAAAGCTTTTGTGATTGTCGTTAGTGTCTGCTGCAAATCTGCCTTCATAGCTGCCTGTAGGTGATTCCATGAGGGATCCCAAGTTGTATTTGATACTAATAAGGGGGTTCACCAGTCATGGGACACCACCATTTTCTGCAGAAGTGTCCTCCTTCTGTTGTACACTTTAGTAATGGCAGGGGACCAAATGACTTCCAGTGTTTGGAGGACAGTGTCTGTGTTCTGTCGGCTATGGCTAGTACCATGCATCCATGTACATGTTTGTGCAGTGCATATGTGTATGATGCGACAGTCATGCAGCTATTTCCCATTGGCATGGGTGCAGTGAAGTCATCCACCCCTGTTTTATGACTGCAAAGTGAGCATTGGAGAGGTTTTGCATGGTGGTTATCTTTGTGGGGGTTTGTGGGTGAGATGTTGAGCTCCATGTCGATTACATCATGTTTGGATCTGACCAGGTAGGGATTGACAACTGTGGTTAAGCAACAGTCCCATATGTAAGTAATCAATACAGGTCAAGGTTGTTGCATCCTCTACAGGGGTGTAGAATGAGCTGGTCCAGGCCATTAGAACTGATGAATTCCGTGAAGTGTTGGGCCAGTGTACTGGTGCTTGACTACTTTCCCTAGGTGATGGAGGGATAGTGGAAGTCTCCTACTATGTCAGTCTTGGGTTGGACCTTCATAGAGGCCAGGGTGAGGAATGTGCATTGACAGCCTCGGGACATAGCTCGGGACTGATGGCAGGCTATGGTGTGGATTGCACTATTCCCCAAAGTCAGTTTTACAGAAAGTACATCCAATGTATTATGCTGAGATACTAGTCTGGAGCTGTTCATATCCATTATGGATGTGGAGACAATACCACCTGTGGAGCTGTGGTCCATGTTTTTGCATGACAGCTGTGGAATGCATTATAGCCTGTTAGTGCAGGGCTGCTGTCTGCTGCTGTGAACCACCTCTCTGTTACAGCACAAATGTCAATGTCCTCCTCTCTGAGGAGTGCTTTGAGTGACTGCATCTTGACAGATGTCTACTGTTGAGCAGCATGACCCTCAGACATACATACATGTCTACATACATGCATACATGCATACATACATGTCTAGCTGTTACAGTAGTAATTTGATTTGGAACACTGCCTAATAAGGCACTATAGGGGTGGCAAGACACTTACCCTGTACCTGGAAACCCAGGGCTGACAGATTTAGGACATCTCTGACAAGGCATTGAGGTCTGTCAATCATGTTATCCCAAGCAGAGAGATACTGGATCCCCTGAGAATGACACACAACACATAAGCCAGTGCTGCAGTCAATTGTCTGTTGATAGTACTGTTGCATCATTGTGGGTGATGGCATTATACTGCTCAGGGATACTCTCACACCTGCCTGGACCACATAATCTGAGTGTTCAACCATGTCTCTTGTCATGTAGCCCAGGAAGGTGTATCTCAGGTCATTCACACCCACATGGATGATGACAGAGTGATACTTGTAGCTGTTGTGGAGTGGCCTGAATGGGTATGTCATGTGTTGGATGCTGGCATGTGATAGACAGTTGGCTGTTACCTCCTCCATAATCAACATAGTGAGTGGAACATCTGTGTGCCGCAGTACTGAGTCACCCATGATCACTGTATTGTGCAATGTGGTCAGACTTAGGAACTTAGGTTGAGGTGCACACTGTGTAGGAGACATATGTGTCCTTTGGCATGTGCTATATCATGGTGTCTGAGTGGATGTCTGTCCTGCTGGTCTGTGCTGTTTGTGTAAATGTCCATTGAGTGCATCTGTGAAGGTGGGTGTGTGGCTTTTCAGTGTATGTCAAGGCTGTCATAGTGGGTGTTGTGGCATGCTATGTGGTCCACATGGTATGGTGCAAGTGTTGATCTCATCCTCTTGACCAGCTAGTCCAGTCTTTGTTGGAGAGTGCATATTTCCACATTTGGTGATATAGAGGTAACTCTCACTGGTCTGAGTGTTTGGAGTTTAGAGAAGAAGGTTGTCTGTGTACATGAAGCAGTTGCAACAGTGCTTCAGACTGGACAAGTGCACCAAGTTAATGGGTGAAAGCACAGAAAACTGCACTTCAATCATGCCAGGAGAGGTGGTCATAATTAGTAAGTACTGGGGCTAATTCCATGATAAACAAGTACTGCTGATGGGTCCTAGGTGTGATACCTTTATTGATACAATAACCTGTTGAAGTGCAAAGCTATAATGCTATTTGAAGTGCAAGACAGAAAGAACTAGCAAGATGTACATTTGAAACTGAAGGCAGACTTCCTGCCACATGTAATACTTTACCTCAGCTGTGCAGTTATCAGCACCTTTGGCCAGTTGCAAGTCCAGTAAGCTCTGTAGCACATGCAGCAACTGCGTAACACTATAGTAGACATAACTAGATAGGCGGGATTTCTCCTCCCAATAGTGGTAACTGTGTGTGTGAGAGAATCATGTACTGTGTGGGTTATACCATTTTTGACTTGTGTACCACCCTTTACAGTTCCCCTTACTCCAGCTTAGAAGTCCTGTTGATGTCATTCACCTTAGAAGTACCTTGGGACTAGGTGAAATTGTATAAGCTCTGTGGTGCATCTGATAGATAGGCAGGAGTTCTCATCAATACTGGCAAGTGTGTGTGTGTGTGTGTGTGTGTGTGTGTGTGTGTGTGTGTGTGTGTGTGTGTGTGTGTGTGTGTGTGTGTGTGTGTGTGTGTGTGTGTGTGTGTGTGTGTGTGTGTGTGTGTGAGAGAGAGAGAGAGAGAGAGAAAATCATGTACTGTGTGCATTTTACCATTTTTGACTTGTGTACTACCCTTTACACTTCTCCTCACTCCAATTTAGAAGCCCTGTTGATGCCATTAACCTTAGAAGTACCTTTGGACTAGGTGAAATTGTGTAAGCTCTCTGGCACGTCTGGTAACTGTGTAACACTATAACAGAAATAACTAGGTAGGCAGGAGTTCAGATCCCAATATTAGCAACTGTGTGCATGAATCTGATACTGTGTGTCTCATACAATTTTGATTTATGTTCCACCCATTACACTTCTCCCACCCTACTTTACTACTGCTATTGTTGTCATTCACCTTAGAAGTTCCTTTGGAGAAGATGAAATTGTGTAAGCTGCAAGCGCGTCTAATAACTGTATAATACCATAGTACAGATAACTGGATAGGCAGGAGCTCTAATCTCAATACTAGCAATTGTTTGTGTGTGTGTTTGTGTAAGAATCATGTACTGTGACATTTATACCATTTTGAGTTGTAAAAACCATACTCATCCTAATTTACTAGTCCTGTTGATGTCAGTCACCTTACAAGTACCTTTGGAGAGGGTGAAATTGTGTAAGCTGCTTGACACGCCTGATGACTGCGTAATCCCATAATGCAAATAACTCAATAGGCAGGAGTTATAATCTCAGTACTGGTAAGTGTTTGTGTGAGAATCGTGTACTGTGAAGGTTATACCATTTTGAATTGTGTACCACCATACCCATCCTAATTTAGTAGTCCTGGTGATGTCATTCACCTTACAAGTACCTTTAGATGAGGTGAAATTGTGTCAGCTCTGTGGCACATCTGATAACTGTGTAACACTCTAGTAGACCTAAATAGATAGGAGTTCTAATCTGAATACTGGTGTGTGTGTGTGTGTGTGTGTGTGTGTGTGTGTGTGTGTGTGTGTGTGTGTGTGTGTGTGTGTGTGTGTGTGTGATATCTTGTGTGGTTGACACCATTTTGATATGTGTACCATACATGGCAGGTGATCACCTCCTGATGCCATTACTTTATATAGTGTGGTAATGGCATCTTCCTCAAATGCAGCATGTGAAACCATTGTACAGGCCATACCAGTCCTCTGTGCAGATGTGGCTGGAACATCCAAATGTTTGGAACCTATTAGTGCTCTGTCTGCCTTAACAATGCCCATGTATGTGATATAGTTGCCAAAAAGGCCACAGTGAGTGTACTGACACATATGGCAGCATCAGGTATCATACCTGTCTGAAACAGCATACTGATGCAACATCTGCTACCGTCACATTTGTCCAGGCTTGTTGGTGCAATACAGAAGCCCAGATACTTGGTTTTACAAGTGAATTGTTCATGTCATTGGTCACATTAAAGGTTGGGAAAGGTGTGGACTGATATATTGTGGTCTCAAGGACTATATTTCAGAACCAAATGGCATCTTATTAGGTGTGTGTATACATTTTATATTCACTGTATAGCAGTAATGTTTTACACATGTCCCTACCTTACTCAGTTTGTCCAATACATTTTGCTGGTGTCTATCCAGATGTCTTGCACTGGCAGGTTGTGAGGAATGCTACAGGAATGTTACAGTCTCTTCAGATAGGCCCCTGTGGTAACCACTGTGATGCAATACAATTAACTCTACCACACGTGAACATGCACATAAAGCAATATATCTTTTAGTCATGCCCTCCACATGCCTGGGGTATTGCCAAAGTGCAACTGAACAATTCCATACCCACTGGCTTCAGGCTGCTGTCCCATATGCAGACCAGAGTGACCTATGTAGTTGTGGGAGAGAGGTATTGTCAGCAGACTACATGTGCCCTTGGAAAAGGATAGATGCAGCATGTCTGTACATGTACAGTACTACACCCAGTACTACACATTTTGTTGTTCTTCACCATAGATTTTCACTTCTGTGCATTAGAAATCCCCATCCACAACTGCAATCTGACCTGGCACATGCATGTAGATACTGTACAGATACAAGTATGTCTCATACAGTAGCATACTAATCCCAACTGGGACCTTACCTGCATGCTCCTTATCCATTGTGTGTGTGTGTGTGTGCCACCTACCTCCAGTAAGTGGGGCTTTGTACCCTGTTGTTGTACCATGATGGGTGGCCCAAGCTTGGCAAGGAGCTCCTCATTTGGTGTCAGTGGGGGTTGCATGACTGGGCTCCCACCTGTGGTTGTGGGATCCCTGGCCATGGCAGCAGCCCTTTGCCAGGCATGGCATATGAGGTTGGTGGCATGATGCCACACCTGCTCATATGTATGTGTGTGCAGGCCCACCTAATTTACCCTGTGGACAGGGTCATCCCACAGGGTGGTCCTCTCCTGCAGATGTTGCTGGCTTTGGCCCAACAGTACTGTGTGGTTCTGTATTATGGCTTCCATTATCAGGTTGCATTCCATTGGTGAAAAAGTCTCCTGCTGGTGATGTGACATTGCACCTGGTAGACACTAACAGGGAAACACATCAATGGACCCCATACATTTGGCAACAGTATGTCCAGTACCTGCACATGTACTTTGAATACCAGTAGCCAACACTCCCAACCATACCAGTAGCCAGCACACTATCAGCTTGCATTGCACTCCTGGTCCTGATCAGTCATATTCCCCGCAGTGAGGGCAAGTTGTTTGCATAATCCATCATTTCTCATTCAGGTCTGTGTAAATGGATGACATTAGCCATCTTCCATGTGGATGGTGTGTGAATGGTGCTGTGGCTTGGTGTGATTACAGTGTGTATTGCAGCTGGGAGCACATGCCTGAGTTCATGTAGGATGCAGACAGGGATGTTATCAGGTGCCATGGATACTTATGTTTGTTGCCTTTCAGTAGGCAATATATACCTGCTCAATGGTGGTGAGGAGAAGGGTGTGGGTGCTGTGCATATCCAGCTATAGTGCTGCTGAGCCAGGGGGTGATATTTGCCCTAAACCTATCTGCAGCGAGCTGCCTATAGCTATGTTGTGTGTGTATGTGGTTTGACTGGCCACCATTATGGGGTGGGTTGGTTTGTGGCCTCAGAGATTGCAGACATACGTGAAGATGGCATTGTGATTGGCCTTGGTGGATGTGTCTAATTTGTACTTATAGTTAGCCTTGCAGTACTCCACCTGTGACCTTATATGCTTGATCAGACAAAGGCTGAGTTGATGCCAGGTTGTGTGTGCTCCTGATTTGGCCTGTATGGACAATCAAGGGACCTAGTCTGTGGTTTGTGCATTGCTGCTGTCCACCACAAGCATTCAGCCTACCTTGAGGGGGTTTATGTCATCCTGTTGGGTATTGCTGAGGCCATACAGCTATGTAGGTGCCCACATAGTATTGTGTTGTGGGTCTGGACATAACTGCTAGTTCCAACATATGGGAGGCCCTTCATGTAGGCCTTGCTCATTTACCTGGCCTGTATGGGGGACATTACAGAGGTGTGGGAGCTACTACTTCACAGACAGTAGGTGGAAATACCTCACAGGACAGGACATGTGGAAACAGCCCAGCAGCATGGGGGGCAAAGCTCCAGAGTTTGGTACAGCTCGTATGTCATTAGTGTTGTTATACACATGGGGGGTTGCTACATTGACAGGGTTTGTCTGGACATGCGTTTACTGGGAGACTTGAGATCTGACAGTGATATGCCTCTGACATAGCTCTCAACTGGCATGTTGTCCACAGACTGGCCAGATGCTTGCCTGTTATGCTTGGTCTGTTCCTCGACCAACATCTGTTTTTGTGAGTTTGGTAGGATAATGTGAGGATTGTAGTCAGTAAGTGTTGTCAGGCATTGGTGTTCCACACATCATTTCCTTCAGGGATGTGATGTTACAACAACACGTGTAACGGCAGCTACTGTTTCAGTTTGTAACACCATTATGTGTGATATGTCCCTCTTTCCAGCCGCCTGTCCCAAAAGTATGCCATGGATTGTCCAGATTTCCTGCACTACGAGGTGCAGAGGTATGGCATATCATTAATTACCAACTGTACTCCAGTTAGCATGATAATGACCTGGCAGACTCCTGGCTATGGTATGCAGTGGTGGCCAGGGTTGTGGATCCACACCCTGGTAATTGTGTGGAAATCTGCACATATGACAGTATATCTGTCTGGCCATTATGAACAGACTGCCAAGATTGTGTAGCACTGTTGTGTGCATATGCTTTTTAGGCTGGGTAGGGAGTGTAGCAGCTGTGAGTGCCATGCTGCTGCAGCTGCTGGGGGTCTATCAGGTCCATATGCTTGCAGAGGCTGACTGTGAAATGTCGTGTAACACCTCAGGAGTCCCAGTACACTGTGAATTGGGGCAGTATATGTAGGGGTAATGTGTAAGTGGCACACAGTATACGGTTACTAACATGGTATTATACTGTCATGTTCAGTTTGCTTACTGGTATGTTGCTGTGACTGGTGTGCACTTGTTTGGGGGTATGCACTTTCACACCAGGGTCTGTTTTGCACTAGCATTACATCCCTGTACTTCCTGTTATATTTGCTAATGCATGTGTACAGCCCCAGAGCTGGACCTGGGTAGTGTTTGTCAGCCTGATTGTAGTCTGGACATTGCTCGGTAGCTCAGTGTAGTTTCCCTAATGTGTTATGTCCACATATTCATAGGATGTCCAGTTGTGCAGCCATTATCTTTGGTCTGGCCCCCATACCTGTTATGTATGCATGACACATCAATGGGATAATGTGGGGACTGAGGTCAGTAACTAATGAGAAACAACTGAGTCCTGGACTTGTAATATTTCAGTTGATACGTTAGGACATACACTGTTACTACATGTACATTCTCAGTATATCTACTGTCAGATGTTGGACATGTACTTATTTTCAGGCCTTTGTTTGTCCCCCCACTTTATCAGGCTTGGTCCACATTCATTGCATTAAGGGGTTCTGAGCATACCTCTCCACTGACAGATTTTCCACAGACTGTCCAGATGTTTGGACCATACTTTTGTTCAGTTCCACACTTTATTTCTATTTGTCTGGTAAATCACAGTGATGATCCAAGGATTTATGTCAGTAAATAAATGACATGACATTTCAGTTCCCATCATCATATCCTTCCGTGATTGTCTGCTGATACACACACTGTTGCTGTAACACGTCTTCATTTGTAACACAGATTTTTAAAATATGTCTGTATATATGGGCCATTCCCCCACCCTTGTACTGTCTTTGCACAAGTTTCTTGCACTAACAGGTTGAGAGGGATGGTTCTGAGGTATGACCACACTGCATGTTTTATATATATATATATATATATATATATATATATATATATATATATATATATATATATATATATATATATATACACACATATAAATTTATATATATTTTTCCTTCCTTTATATTTAATATGTGTATATCTATATTATGACTGTATGTTTTCATATATATGTTTCATCAGACATATATATATATATATATATATATATGTGTGTGTGTGTGTGTGTGTGTGTATGTCAATATACAACACACAAAGGTTTCCATGAAGCTTTCTCCCTAATGCTGTATGCCTCTATTGCATGATATGTTTGAGAAGTGCAACATTAATTATTGTACTTCAGCTGGTGTAGTGGTACATTCCTCTAGCGATAATGTTCAGGGTCCTAGGTTCAACACTTGGGCCTGCTGTTTTCTTTTATTAATGTTAAATGACCTGAATACAGGATATGTTCATTAAAGCACTACACATTCACACAGCTCAGATGGTGTAGTGGTATGTTGCTGGGGTTGTTGAGGACAGCATGCTTGACAGGGCTGACTGATTTGTTGCTGGGCAGAACAAGGTCTGATGGATGCAAACTGATTAAGGCACATTTATGCATATCATACATATGATGTTATATTTAAGCAATAACCCACAGTTGGGTATGGGTAATGCTGCATTTACCCACAGTTGGTGTGGCTTGGTCATGAGGGCAATGCCCTCATGACCAAACAATGCCAACTGTGGGTAAATCCAGCATTCCCACATCCAGCCATAGGTTATTGCTATTATGCAATGACATTATTTAAGCAATACAATACTTACCTTTCTTAAATAATGTCATTGTATCATGCCTCCATGCTGCCCTTCCACAGTTTTCTGGTATCCTGGGCCATTTCTGATGTACTGCACATGCGTAAGGTACGTGTTCCCACACTTATGCAGTACATCAGTGCTGTGCAGAGGTACCAATGGAGATGGGGGGATCTCAATTGCTTTTTTTAACATATCTCAGTATGTTATATGAATTGATGAACTCATATAACATAGTGAGGTATATTAAAAAGGGAAGAGAAATCTCTGTTGAGCAGAAGATCTCCATTGCATTTGTTTATATCTTGCTATATTATATGAGGTCTTCAACTCGTAAGACACAGTGTGATATATTAAGAAAGCAATGGAGATCTTCACTACCCTATTGCTATCTCTGCAGAGTAAAAACAAAAAAACAGGAGATATACAATGGAAATAGTCCGGGCAACCAGACCTTTTTCCATTTGCATACTCTCGGATTTACAACGGGCACTCTGTTTGGGATGGCCAACTAGCGTAATTATTTTGTACGTTAATGACCTGTCATTGTATAATATAAAATAAATATTTACATACACATTTATAATTTTACATTTACCTTCCATGACATCTCCCTACGTGCTTTCATTACATTATATTCTTCTGTGACTATACTGCATGGGGCACGTGTGTTTATATAGGGGTTTCACATCTTTTCTACACTGACATCTCACGTTTGGAACTGCTACACTACCCTGGTTGACAAAAAAAAATTGCTACATAATTTAAGTTTACTAAAATAAGTTTGAGACTAATTTCACATGATAAAATAAGCTGTCTGTGCAGGGACTCAGACTGGGAACATCTGCATGTAAGGCTGCAACTCTTACCACTACACTATCTGGACCTGATATTGTGCCCATCTATTTTCATTTACCTACTATGGGATGTTTAAGTTGTAATGTACGCACCCACATAGTTACACTTAAACATCCCTTAGGGCACTGAAAATTAAGGATATATTATTTTATTTAATTTAGATTGTAAAGGTGTGTATTGTGGTGTTGTGACAACTACTTGGAACTGCGTTTGTGACATAATGGCAATGATTGGGATTTCAGGATTCTGTGCGTGTTTCATGCTGATACATGACATGTTCAGTGTGGGCTATTTTTTTTTGTGGGGCTGTGGTTGTGCTTTTGTACATTTGGAGGATTTATCCCGTTATGTGTGCATTTGCACACATTTCCTACAGCATACCTGTTAATGCAAAAAATCTGGACAAGGCTTGACAATATGGGGATACAATTAGAGAAATTATTTAAATATTGTTCTTATAAACTTTAGAAAGTTACTAGCATACCAAGATTTGTTTTAATATACTTTTTTCCTTCAGAAAATGTATATTAAAAAAATCCTGTTACTCTAGCGACTTTCTAAGTTTATAAGTGCAATATTTAAAATATGTCCCTTTTGTACACCCATTTTGTCAAGGTTTGTCCAGATTATTTGCATTAAGAAGTTGAGAGGTATGTATTTGTTATGTATAGTGTCTGCTGACACTGCTTTTAAATTCTAAATGCCATACGGCACTTCCTGAGTGCAAGGGGCATGTTTACTGTGCGAGAACTGCTCCACACGCCCCCTGCACTCACTCATGGATCATGTCTGTGTAGAGCGTTCAGCAGCGTACCCTTATGAATATGCAGGGTGCACTGCTGCTCTACACGGACACGGAGTGCTCCATGCAAGAAGAGCTTCTTGCACAGAGAGTTCGTGAATCCCGGGGAATGTCTTTGTATAATGGTGCCATGCTGTCCTTCTGTGGCTGGTATATATCCTGCTGCTTTTTTTGATGTACTGAGCATGTGTATGGGACTTGCATTCCCATACATACCTAGTACATCAGTGCTTTGGAAAGGAAGCAACAGAGAAAAGAAGGTCTCTGCTGCTCCGTTTTTGTTTTCTTTCTTTTTTTTTTAATTAAAAAAAAAAAGGTTTCAGGCAGTTTAGGGGTTGGAGAGAGACAGAATGGAGGGAATACAAGGAAAATCAGGTAGGTGTCTTTACTTTTGAATAACGTACCTGATTTTCCTAGTATTTTCTCCATCCTGTCTCTCTGCTTTGTCCGGAGTCCAGATTACATTTTTTTTTTTTGTTAAAAAAATATAACTAAATAAATAAAAGTTACAGTATATAGCAATGGAAAAAAAACTGTAATCCACACCAGACATAGCAAAAGACAGGACGGAGAAAATACTATGAGGTGTGTTATACAAAACTAAAGCCACGTACCTGATTTTCCTTGCAGTTTCTCCATTTTGTCTCTCTCCTACCCCTAAACTGCCCGAAACATTTTTTTTTTTTTTTTTAATTTAGGTCGCTCAGAACTTTTTCCATTGGTATATGCTAGGATTTAGAATGGGCACGCTGATTGGGCTGACCAATCAGCATGTGTGTTTTGTAATATTAATGACCAGTCATTGTAAAATGACTATTATTGGATGGTGTATAATTGAGTGATGACACTGCTTCAGGATTGCTTTTGTATTTTACTGGTTTCCCTTTTGGGTTTGGACTTGCTTCTTGTTTTTGTGCTATAGCCACAAACTCATCTGGCTAATTGCTATTGCATGTCCTGTTGTTTACTCCACTCCAGAGTATCATCTGCCTAATCCACTTTGACCCTTTGACTCTGTTTTTCCATCTTCTCTACTTGCATCCATCTGTACTGCTGAGAAGATGTAGAAATTATTTAATTGCCTGGCCAAATATTCCCTGCAACTGACATCACTTCTTGACTGAGATATTTTTTTTCAAAAGTCCAGTTTGTGCCATAAAAAAACACCAACCAATTCTGACATGAGTCTGACATGTTAAAAATGCTCTCACTCTTTAAGATTCCACTTTCAGGCACACTGCCTCTAGTGCATGAATCTCAAGCCCCCACAATGGTTCATTTACTGCAGTATTCCTTTCTATTCCTCTTATGTGTTTCTAAATGTTTTTTTCATCTGAGTCACTTGTATTTTAATCCTGCTAAAAAGATCATGTATTTCTACCCATCTCTTACAAGTTCTTATTTTTTTTTCAGCTCTCCATACGTAAATATGATACAACACTGATAGATATGTTATGCTATGAAGCTGCTTCTAATAAACATCTGATTCTGATTTTAGCCCTTGAGGGTGAGCTGTTTTATCTTGGCTGCAACTTAGTCACACATAAATATTTTCTGCCTTAACACAGAACAATTTGCCATCACAACACCTAGCTTCTCTTCTGTTATTATTAATAATGGAACAGAGTTATAAAGGCCACATGTTCAGAATGTGTTTGCTCATACATTGTTCAGCTTTACGGTTCCATCATTAACCTTAGTTTCAGCAGCTTCCTTCTTTTCCACAGCAGGAGCAGCAAATAACTTGAAATCCATCCATAGCATCAGAAGTGGCACTAGAATTTATGACTTATAATGTCTTGTTTTCTCATCTGATAGACACACTTACAGAAAATAATTTAAACAGAGCCATCTGTTGAATGTGCACTTTATGTATTAACATATTAGGAGCTATGCTGCCAGCACTGAAAAAGCTTGCATGAAATGTATAGTTCATTAACAATATAACAGAATAAGGTACCATGATATGCATGCTGCATATTTAGAAAGCACACTCATGACACCTACAGCAGCTGAAATAGGTCATCCTGTTTAGCAAAGGTGCACTCCTACATAGGAAGATGAAACATGTTGATTTCACTTCATAAGACTATGACTGTCATAGCCTCTGTGATATAAACATATAAGCATATCTGCTGACAAACATTAGTAACAACACTGATGACTGGATGGGAAATTATAAATTTACCTCTAGTCTGGCCCTCATGTCCCTTATGGACACAAGCAGCCAATAAGAAAGGTATTATCCTAACACCTCACTACAAATCCTTAGCTACATGCCTATTAACACAACCCCCCCCCCCCCCGTATGATGCTAGAGGCACAAATGGTTTGGGGTGCATGGCTAGGCTTGTAAGTACCTTAGTGATCATTAGCCTAGTATCTACCTATGAACCTATATAGGTAATCAACAAATATACAAAATTCAAACAGAATATCATTAATTAATAGCAGCAGCAGTATCATAATGATCTATGAAATTTTATTTGGGGAGATAAGCTCGAGGAAAAAAACATTACATAAATGACAATATAGTAAACAGAGGTATACAAGTAATCAAGAGAGAGATATGGAATTTATCAACAAATATGCAACATTTGCATAGTGAATCTAATTAATAGTAGCAGCATCTAAAGAACTATGAAATCTATTTGGAAATGAACTTGGTAGAAGGAGATAAAAGGTGGGAATGCAGGATTAGTACTAAGAGATGAAAAATATTGTTTTAGGATAGGTAGAAGAGAGAAAAGGGGCAGGCAGAGGAAAAGGAGAAGATTTTGGATGCATGATTAAAGGATAGTGCTTGGAATGAGAAGGAGAAAGTAAGAGGCAAGACATTTATCTTCCAGGAGTTGTGCCTATGCAGACCCCGGTATCTTTTAGGTACTCTCTTGTTTGTGCCTTAAAAGAGTTGGTGTTTACTGTGTTTCCTGGAGTGAGAGGAAAGGAGTTCCATATTTTGGCCAGGAAAGAAGGGTACCAAGTATCAACAGCTGAGTTGTTAGTTTTTTTTAACAGTTAACATTTTGTCAGTGGATCTCACCTGTCTACATGCCTTATAAAGCAGGAGAATATTTTTCAATCTAGTGTGTTTGTCTGCATAATAGATGAGCTCATGGGAAGTGACTAGTTGGGAAAGTACAAGGTGATGTCTTATCCCTACCTACTGAAGTTTTGTTAAGGCCAGACAGTGATGTGTCCTATAACGATGATTGACAGAAAATGTTGTCACCTTATCATAGCACATTTCCAACAGTGAAAGTTAAATGCATTGTAGGTTACATACCTCTCAACTGTACAGATTTTTCCAGAATGTCCAGATTTTTGCTCATATTTTTGGTCCGTTTTTCATAAAATTGTGGTTTTCTGGCAAATTAATGGCAAATCATTAAATATTTAAGTTAGAAAATAATGACAGACATTTGAGTTTCGGACTGCAAACCCCTCAAAAAATCCACGCTAATGCAAAACCTGTTATTCTATCAACTTTTTAAGTTTGTAAGAGCAATATTTTAAAAAAAATGTCTCTATTTTTGGGCCTTTGTCTCACTTTTATTTATGGCTTTGTCCAGATTTCTTGTTCAAAGAGGTTGAGAAGTATGAGATGGGAATGGCATGAAGCAGTGTAGGGATAAACAGAGAATGAACAATACTTTTCTGGCATTACCTGTGAAGTAGTGTTTGACTCACTCGATTGTACCTAGCTTTTGGTGGATGTTTTTTTACTGCTTATTTTATGTGATGATCAAATTTTAAGCTTTCATTAATAGCAATTCCTTGAAGTTTAGTTTGACTTACTAGTTCTGTGTTGGTGTTGTTAGAGGAAGTCATTTTGAAATTTTTTTTGTAGTCAGTTAAATGCTTTGGGGTAAATAGGATATTTTTTTCAGGGTTAAGGACAGCTGTGTATCAGACAACCAGGCCTCTATGGTGGAGAAAGACAGCTGTGTATCAGACAACCAGGCCTCTATGGTGGAGAAAGACTCTTGTGTGAGTTATTTTAATTTATGTATGCTTTTAACAGAACAGATGACTGTAGAAACATCTGTATACTGCATGATAGTTCTGGTTTAAAAGCTAGGTGAAGATCATTAATGATTTATGTTGAACAACTAGAGACCTAAAATGCCTCCTTGAGGGACATCCACTGTAATGGGAAGGAAGGAAGAGATGTCCTTTTGCCATTTTACTGATTGTTGCCTATTTGAGAGGTAGCTGGAGAAGTAGTTTCATGTATCCTTGCACAAGTGAGTTTTTGAATTAATTTCTCGTGGAATATTATGTTGAAAGCTTTGGATAAATCTAGGAAAAGTGCTGAGACTAAGTTCCCAGAGTTTTGATATTGGTTAACAAATGGCATAAAAATAAATAGATCTCTACAAGGATCTGTACAAAGAGACTCTGAACCTATCTAGCCTTCTGTCCTGTGGGGAGGTTGGCATAATGGTTAAGGTATTTACTTTACAGACACAAGGTGCAGGGTTTGATTCTTACATGAGTTAATTCTCTAGGCTGAAATAGCCCATAGGGCAGTTAGCCTCGTACTAATCTATGAATCTACTATGAAAAAAGATGGAAGCTGTGCTGTACTGTGTAGGGGGAAAATACAGCTGTTAGTGAGAAAGCCAAGGATTTAGGATTGGATACATTTCTCCAGGGTTTTTGAGACTGGAGACAGTATGGATATAAACCTGAAGTTTGAGAGCTCATTTGAGTTTCCACCTTTGTGGAGTGGAAGAATATAACACCTTTTCCATAAGTTGGGACATAACTTTCATTGATGGAGCAGCTGATTGAGATAGAGGCAGAAAAGCTAGGGCATCAGGAGCAATTTTTAAGTATTCATATGGTATGTTATTGAGGCAAGGGTGATAGGCTTTAAGGTTAGTAATTTTTTTTAATATATTTTTTTTATTGTAGAAGTTGAGACTAGTTTGAGTGCAAGCACCTTAGGAGATAACAAGGGAGGAGAGGAATCTGTCTGTCTTTGCCAAGGATTAAATAAGGAGAAGTTACTGTTTGGATGAAGTGGGTATTGAATTCACTGGTTATACCGTCAGTATGGTTAGATTAAGTAAGTGTAGGCTGTGTTGGTGTACTGGGTTTTAACAGCTGGTTGATTGAAGTACAAAAAGCTTTGGGATTGTTATAATTTGCTGCCTGTATATTAATGCAGTATTTTTTTAAATAAGTTTTGATTTATTTTCATTGAAGTTTCTGAGATGCTGAGATGTTTATAGTATTGCTGGGCAGCTATGGTTTTAAGTTGCTTCCATTTTTTCCAACCTATGTCTCTCTTTCATAAGGAATTTTGTACTTCTTGAAAACCAGGGTGTTGGATTTGATTTAAATATTTTGATTCTTATAGAGGCTAGTTCATTAAGTATGTTAAAGAAAACTGAGTTAAACAGAACTACAACTTCATTAAGTGGAAGGGTTTGAACAGCACGCCAGTTGACTGAGCTTTGTCCTGATATGAAGTGGTCCTTACAAAATGAGGAGAGGTTATGGGTAAGGTTATAGCAATACTGTTCTTTATTAGGGTTATGATGCCTTATTGCAAAGATGGGTAGGTAACCACTTAGAGTATCTGGTAAGGCATCTGCTAACAGGATTTTGTTTGGGGCATTAGACAGACTCAAATCTAAGGTAGAGGCTCTACCAGAGTTTTAGTTGCACCTTGTGGGAGTTATTTTATTTATTATTTATTTATTGACATTTGTTTTGGGGGGAGAAAGTCCAACCAGGAGCAAGTGCCTTATTTCAGCAGAGGCCTGGAAAAAACTGCTCCAAGGTAACAAATTTAATGCAATCAGTTTTTACAATAAAAAATGTTATAATGCAGTTTCAGTGAAAACATAGCATAATAGTCAGAATAACATTTGTATTGATAGTCGCAAACATTAATATACAAGCATTGTGCTGAGAATTTACAGACAGAAGAGTAGTATAAAGATAGGTAGGAGTAATTTAAGAACTATGTCAGACTGAGATATTAGAAGGGATAAGTAAGTTTAAGTGTTAATAGAGAAGTAGTGATGGGATGATAATTTGGTTGTGTTAATTAGAAGTAGATGTATTCCACTTCCTTTCTGATGTGCACAGCAAGTCTCACTTATAGCAGGGAGAGATCTACTGAGGGTAAGCTGATAACAAGAACCATGAATGTGCACTGGTCAGCCAGGATATGGGAGGTGTGTGAAATTAAATTATTCAACTTTCTTCCTGTTGTGCATGGCAGGTCTCACTTATAGCCAGGAGAGATCTACTGTGGACAAGCCAATGACAAATAAACACAACTGTGCACTTTTAAAGTGATGTGTGCACAGAGGCCTGCAGGCTATATGTAACTGTGTAGGTTAGCAGTTGGGTGAATATCTACACAGGCCTATATCAATATTGTTGTCCTTCATGCACTAATTCTAACCTCCATTGTGCGATGGTCAAGAGAGCTATGTGGTCAAAGCAAATTCTCAGCAGCTTTTGCCACAGGATGGGAAAAAGGAACTATGGTTTCTCACCATTGAAAAGTGATGGTGTTTTCTGCCAACAGTCATGCAACGGGAGATACAAAACATATATTGTTAAACTGGGCATGCCCACAAGGAAGCACAGCCTTTAGCAGATCAAAATCTCACACACATGAAAAAATAATAACATATTTCACATCACATCTTGAGTAAAACCATTCGTATATGTCATTAACGTCTTTGTTTTCACACACTCATTCAAGATGCCCAATGCAGGATGTGATCACCTGCCAATGTAACTTACATGCTCTAGACCTGTGCACTGACTGCTGACACCACAGAAGAAATTATAGCACAGTTATTGGAAGGCACACAGTTGAAGGAATAACATGAATAGTGTGTTTGAATGCAAATTCCCTCACGTAAAAGACAGTGTATCACCTGGGGAATCAAAACACTCCACTTGTGAAAGAGTTACCCCGAAGTAAAACTGTAGACATCACGTCTGTTAAAGAAGACATTCTTATCTGTTGCCAGTTGCTTTTGTAAACACACATACAGGGAACACACTGCAGAATCTGGACACCTGTCTATCTAAACCACATTCTCTATACCTGTGCAATAGCTGCTGATGCAATAGATGGAGTTATATCACCGTTGTCAGACAGAACACAGTTAAAGGGATAAGGTGAGCAGTCTCGTTGAATACATATGGTCTCTGTTAAAAGGGAGTACAGCCCTTCAGGGATTGAAATCCTCCACCTGTATAAATGTTACTATTATGTAATATTTCACAGATCACAGCTGCTGAGTAAACAAATCCTGCCTGTCACTAGTTACATTTGTACACACCACCAGATTCACAAACCTACCTATCTAACAACATTATCTAGACCTGTGTGATAGCTGCTAACAGCACAGAATAAATCATATCATGCTTGTGAGAGGGCACACAGTTAAAGGGAGCATGTCACACATATGACAGAATGGGAAATGTGCTTTATGAAACAGACACAGGTAATGGGTGGATAAAAATTCTCAATATATTGCACTGATAATTCAAACATCCCATCAGGAGTGCCTTAAAGTATTGGGCTTCTTATACTTATAATAATAACTAGGGCGGCCACAGTGGTGCAGCGGTTAGCATTGCCACCTCACAGCAAGAGGTTCGCCAGTTCGATTCTTGGCTTGGGTGCCTTCTGTGCAGCATATGCATGTCCTCCCTGTGGTTGCATGGGGTTTCTCCGGGTACTCCGTTTTCCTCCCAAAGACATGCTGCAGGTGGATTGGACACTCGAAATTGGCTGAAGGTGTGAGTGTGTGCCTTCTGTGGAAGGTTGGGCACCGGGCTGGCAACTTGACACTGTAAAACTTCACTGCCAATCACGAGCAGACAGGTGATCTGCTGTGGCAACCCCTAACTGGGAAAAGCCAGAAGAAAGATACTTATAATAATAACTGTCTCCACATACTGAAATCAATATTGGGGTCTTCTGTCGCACAGTCAGGCTAAGCATATTACCATAGGGAGCACAATATAAATGCATCCAAATTGAAATTCTAATCAGTTTTTGCCATAGTATGTGGTGTCAGTCAATGTTAATTAAGTTTGATTAGCTGTGCTGCTCCATGTCAAACTTCACACAATGATGATCATAGGAAGAGTAATTTATTGTAATATACTGAGTCCTATGTTTTACTACACATGAATTGTCATGTTAGAAATGATAGATGTGTGTAACAGTGGTGCTATACAGAACAGTCGAAAGAACATAATGATGTACTCACTCATATGTGACACAGAAATGCTGCAACAGGTGAAGTCACAATGAGACTTGGAATGTAGTGTGTCTGACAAATTGCAGGTGTAGTAAGCGTGCAAAATGGAAATCACAAAGGTGAAATTAGAGGGACAGAACAGGATGCTAATAGTGACAGCTGTTACTTAGTGGAGTGCCACCTCATTCCTGATTGTTAACCTGAAGGTCATTGCAGTATACATTATCTTTGCTGTTAAATGTGTATACCATGGAGAATAATGACAAGGCATACATGCAACTGATATTACTGTTTCACTCAGCAATATCAGTCTGCAAATATGCTTGTAGTTGTAAAGGTTCAATGGAACACACTGTGATATTAGGAAGGAAAATGTGAGAGAATCCCACCCTCAGTTACATACGGCAGTGCACCAAGTGCATTGGGATGGCCTTCCCATATCAGGTATACAATAAGTCAATAAACCATAAACAACTAATAGAAGCCACTGACATTAGTTTCAACCTGTCAGAATCACTTACTGAAGTGCAGTGCTGTCAGCTTTAGTTGTGTGACCAATGTCAAAGTATTAGCGCATGCATAATTATTGCCATAGAATGAGAAATAGCAGTAGGTTTTTCTGCTTGATGCCAAGCATCATGCAAAACTAGAGATTTATGTTTATAAGCCATTTATAGCCATATGTGTGGTGTGTGAATCTGTTTTTTTGAGCAGATTAAAGGTGCAAAATGGGGTTGATAGGACAGAAATGAAAATGGGAAGCAAGCACAGAGTAGGACAATGGAGGAATAATTAAGGAATGATCAATATAGTAGTGGGATAGGTCCATACCCATCCACTTCTTCACAAGCTATGATTGCATATATACAGAACAATTGGGAAATTTCAATACTCACATCATAATGATGTGTGACGACAACTTAATACTGTGTGACTAATTTGACCAAATCAGGTGTGTAATACACAGGCATAGGTGAAGTGGAGAGTTATGCATGTGACTTTTTTGTTTTTGTTTTTTTAGGATAGGTGCACTTTTTTCTAAGAGAGAGAGAGAGAAACATTGGGTAAGGTGTTTAGGAATAACAGGGGTAGGAATGTAGGGTGGGTTAAGTAGCAGGTACAGACATACAGGGCATACATGACAGGCAAAGATGGTGATGGACACAAGATGTAGGGGACACCATGATTGGGTTAGGTATAGGATTTCAGAGTCACATCCCTGTCTGGTATGACCACAGTGGGACTCTAGTCCTCATTCTTTTCTGATGCAGGCACCTGGGACAGTGCCAGATGGGGCAAACATTTTGCAGTTCTCTGCAAGATTCACTGCATACAGCTGATATGGGCACTGACGCTAATCTCCATAATATCCTCCAACAGCCTTGTCAATTCTTTTTGGGAGACATAATCACCAACTCCACTAGCACCAGTTCCAGGAGGTACCAGTGCACCAGCCCCCAGGTCAAAACTATCTGTTGCTGGTGCTGTAGGTAGTGCAGGTGTTGTAAAGGCAATGCTAGCAAGCTGTGATCCAGAAGTGCTGTGTGCTTCTGTTGCTTGTGGTGGTGCCATCACATCCACTTGTGGAGGGATGGTGGTCTGAGCTGATGTGGCCAGTTTTGCCTCCTTTGCTGGTAACTGAGATTAGGCAGGAATGAATGTTGCAGTGCAATAAAAGATACAAAAAACAGAAATGATAAGAAGAGGTTGGGGGAGAGGGAAAAAGAAAAAAATATAAATATTTCTGCAATGTTAATGTCACGGTAATTACATATTCCACATCTATATTTAAGATTATGCACTTCCAGATATAAACATATAAGGATATAAATTAGTCTTACAGTAAAGCTACGATATCTCTGGCTCTCACAATTAAAAACATTCTACAAAAAATGTAATTACTTTACAAGTGGTTTATGGATAACAGTTAATTAACTATGTACTGGGCCTGACTACATGTTATTTTAAGCTATGACTGCAGGTAGTAAATACTGAATTGTAAAATGTATATCCCACATATTTTCTGTTGTCTGTGACTTAACACACATCCATCTGTCTTTAGCTAACATGTGACTAGTTCAAAGCTATATGATCTCAATGTACAAGGCAGTAGAGTTTGTAAATTTAGAAATATGGATACTCATTTAGTTGTCTGACAACCACTTATGTCCTGATGTCGACATAATTGATAGTGTATTGGTAAAATTAGTGCTAGTCTGACATGGCAGTTAGTAAAACTTGAATCCGTACTTACCCTCTGCCTCTCTGAGAGGGTGCAGACTCTCATATGCCTCCCCAGTTTCCTTTGATCTCTTCAGAATGTATAGATAAGAAAAAAAAGGAATAAAGAATTGTGTGCATTGCCGTGTTATGATTGTGTATTGCATGGACAGGGGGTATATACTTACACTACTGAGGTGCTGAGTGGGTCCTATAATATTCCTCCCGTAGGCTAAAGAGGTCATTTTTTTCTAATTTGAAGTCACTGTAATGGTGAAAACACTGTTCTCCTGTGTATAGGTTGCCAGTAGCATGGGTGACTGTCTTGGCTAAACTATTCCAAGCTTCAGCCTTGTGTTGACATACAGTATAGCCCCCTGCAATAGCCTGCAGCTGTACTTTCTTATGAGTTGTTCAAATCTGCAGGAATCCTCCTCACACCACCTCTGTGCTCTAAATGGAGCACTACACTCACCATTACCTGCCATGCCTTTCATTCAAAGAATTTAGAAAAAATGGCAAGGAATTTGCTCTCAAATCAGATCTCACATGTACCAGCATGTATGACACAGTGGGCACTGTGGAAAACTGCATTTGCACAAGTGATGTCAGGGAAATGGCCTAGAATTACTAAAGTTATTATTTATGCACTAATCCAAGGAAAGTGTGCCAATAAAACGAAGAATCAAAAACAAACAAAACCACACTACTGGAGAGACAGCGCAATAAAGTCCAGAAGGCTTTATGAAAGTTATCAGGTTATCTGATGAAGTCTGACCTAGTTTGGATGAAAACGAGCTATCCATTTTGTTGGCATTCATTTCATTTAATAAAGCCTTCTGGACTTTATCGTGCCGTATCTCCGGTAGTTTGCTTTTGTTTGTTTTTGATTATTTGCGCACTGTTGATTTTAGGTGAGAAGCATGGTAGCAACATTTGGCCATGTGTGCTGATCAGAATATACATACTCATGCTGGTTACTAGTGATATCTCAGTTACGTTTCAATTGACATTGTCCCATTTGCCCCACGTTCAGGAATGGTTTATGAAATTCTTAAGGTTACCAGTCTTACACACAGATATGTAATGACCTGCATGATATTACTGCTCCTCTGTAACACTGTTACAGAATGCATTGCAGTGTCATAAAAAATATTTTGTGATTGATTATGTATTCCACATTGGACTTGAACCAGTGGCAAAATAAAACATGAATGCCACAGGGGAAATGACATTAGAGAGGTATAGGGTGAGGTCAGCAAATGTGAGTATATGTACACAATATAGCCTACATCTTTATGTACATCAAGACATATACAATACATTTTGTAATAATGTGCATAGTTCTCGTGTCTATCATGTCCTCAAATTTTATATTCCCATATCTCAAATGTTATTCTGTGTTAATGTGCTACATCTGGTAATATTCAAATGAAGACCTGTTCAATGTATTATAGCCCTGTAACTGTTGCACTATATGGTGTTCCTTCATTGCACTAGTAATTTCAGGCACACATGCTTTTATAAAGTATACTTTCTACTGGCATTAATTGTGTTTATAGCTTGAATGTTAACTGATGTGTGTCAATGCCAAGCTCAGATGCACAGCTGAAGGCAAAGTATTACCGCATGCAGAATTATTTTTTGAGCCTTTGCCATAGGATGACAACTGCTATTTCTACTCAGTAAACTCTGACCAGCGATGCTGGTCTAGGCCAACCCTTGTAAAGAATGACCACAAAAATGGCAATTGTTTACAACTCCCTTGCTGTGAATATGTGTAATGCATTTTTGTTTTAGCTGACTTCATTATTATTTAAGGGGAGATAAAATATACAGGACAGGGCCATAGAGGCTGCACAGGAGGGGATATGAACCCAGGTGTAGTCCAGGTATATTGCAATGGCTATTATTCATATATGCAATTGAAGCAGAGTACTTTACAATTTTCAGGGCTGTTTTGATGTATCTTTAACATGAACCTTCTGGAATGAGTTACTGATGTTAGGCTGGGTCATACTTCTCAACCTCATAGAGCAAGAAATCTTGGACAAAGCCATAAATAAAAGTGGGACAAAGGCCCAAAAATAAGGAGAATTTTTAAATATTGCTCTTACAAACTTAGAAAGTTGATAGAATTACAAGTTTTGCATTAGCATTAATTTTCTGAAGGGTCTGAAGTCTGAAGCTCAAAAGTCTGTCATTATTTTCTAACCTCACTCTTTAATGATTTGCCACTAATTTGCCAGAAAACCATAATTTTATGAAAACACACCACAAATATTAAACAAAAATCTGGACATTCTGTGAAAATCTATACAGTTGAGAGGTATGGGCTGGGTAGGTAAGCCTGGCACAGCACATCTGCAAAAGTAATACTGCACTGTGTCACATAACCTTAAAATGCAAACACTGAGGTATGCAAGATATTAATGTTAAGGGAAGATATTTGTGTAGCCTCAGAGTCCATTATGATGTACAAATGAAAACTTTTCACACATCTGAAGCCACAAAACAGATTAGAGCAAGACTATTACTGATGTGGAGTCACACACTGCACCTGTCATATTGTAATCAAATTGAGTGAAAACATCAATAACATCTTGATCCATGAAGGCGATTACAAAGCCTCACTAATGCCCAATATGCTACGTGGACTGCACCGCTGGCATTCATTTTTATGTGACTGATGGCTAAGTGTTTGCACATGTGTAATTGTTATTTTTTTTTTCAGTAGGACATGAGCTATGATTCCCTAAGGGGCAATAATGAGAGGCACCAACATGCAATGCCAAATTACACACAGACAATGAAGATGACATGGATAAAATAACTTGTGGCATCTTTCAGGTTTGAGGAGTTTCAATATGAAAATGAGTACACAATAGCACAACTTGTGGTAAAGAACACCTCTTCAGGGTTTGTCCTCTGCACCACTGGCATTGCAATGGAACAGTAAAATTATGAACATACTGCTCCAAAGATATAGTTAAATAACCAGGAGAAAGTCAAGTGTAAGTTCAACTCATTGTACTTATGCAGTGGGCAATTAGTCTGCACTACATGCCGTCAGACTTTTTTTGTTACACAAGCACAACACAATTGCAATACTGAGGGGATAAGACAGATATGAGGATGGAAAGTAAAAAGTAAAGGCACTAACATTTTCTGCAGAGAGGAATTACTCCTAACATTTTTGTAAAGTATTATTTGTATTACCTTTGTTTATGGAATGTCTTAAAGCCTTGCACATATAAAAATCCATTGTTTTAAATGTGTATAGATGCTTAACTTTAATCCACATTCCCAGTGTTGGGGATATCATTCAAGTGTGTATACTATTTTGCGTGTTAACTTGTGTTGTTATATCTGTTTTTTATTCTCTCATAATAGGATATGGCTCCTAAAAAAAGTCAGGGCCCATCTTCCTGGAAGGCTTCTTTCTTAGAAGCTGAGAATGAGGTGATACTACAGGCCCTCCATCTCCAGGTTGGTCAGCTCCTTGACTCACATACCTCCAACAAGTCCTTCTGTGACTGTATTTTTCCACAGGTAGTTGAGGATGTCATTGCTGTTGGTGGCCAGTTCTGTATATATGGAGAGGTCAGACAAAAGGTCAGTGGCATGACTCATTCATAAGGCCAAATTTAGAGCAATGGCTGTGAAACAGGAGCAGAGGGCTATTGGTGGTTGACTGCCTATTGAACCAGCAGTTACTAAGACAAAGGAGTGTCTGTCATCATTCAGAGACCCCAGCAGTGTTTCACAGTGCAGGTGCTGGATGTTGGGACAGACATGGAGTTACCCCAGAGGATTTGATGAACAATGAACACCTTCTCATGGTATGGGCATACTTATTTGATTTGTCTTACTTATTTTTATTAGTCATTGAAATCATAGCCCTGGCATGTGTGGTTGAGGTATTTTGACATACACATTGTCTTCCCCCCACATTGTGGGCCAGCCTCCATCTGATGTTGGGGATCCTCATTCTCTGACTGGGGCAACAAGCAGTATGTTAGACACAATGAGTGTGCCCCAACATCCCCTCCTCACAGTATGGACACAGTCAGTATGCCTATGCATACACATGGCATCAAAACTTCTGAGAGTGGACAGGTTGATGGAGACATGGCTGAACAGGGTAGTGTGATAGCCCCAGGTGTGGACATGGTGGAATCTCCCCTAGCCATCATGAGGAATATGTACCACACAATGGTAGAGGCACTCAGTGAAGGTATGCTTACCACCCTCCCCCTGAGAATGGTATGTCAGTTGCTGCCATTCAATGTATGTGCTGAACTGTCATGGAGGCAAGTAATTCCACCAGGGACTCTGAAGTGATCATAAGACTACTGCATATCATGCATTCTGATGTATGGGACTGCCTCAACAGTATATATATATATATATATATATATATATATATATATATATATATATAGATATATATATATATATAGATATATATATATAGATATATATATTTTTTTTTATAATTTTTTTTTGCTTTATACATGAGTCAATTCATTAATAGGTCTGGAATGTGTAATATAGTCTATGTTGCATTTTAGTAATGTATTTTTGCAGTACCTTCTTTACAGCATCCAGTAACTGCAAAGGGGCTAATATCTTTCAATCATGTAGTCTGCATTAGGGAACTGCTGGAGTATTGTTTGAGGGAGAAGTCTGTGAAACTCCCACCGTGTCCACTGTAGGTTACTGAATGTTTACTGTTGCTAAAATATGTAAAGCTAAACAAATCTTAGTATCTACTGAGATGGGTTCTCCATGGTTCCCATTGGGCTGCAGATGAGGGGGGTGGGGTGGCACATGCCCATTATTTACTGTTTGGTGTCCCTGCCCACCCTATAGTTGTTTATTATTTTAGTTTCATGGAGACAATAGTAGGTTAACTTGGTCTTAAAGACCTGCAGTTTCAGAGGTGACATCTGGCAATGTAGGCAGCAGCAGCATCTACTATCAGAGCCTCTTACAGATAGAGGTTTACCATAGCTGCAGCAACCCCAAACATATTTCAAAGTTCTGGTGGCTGAATGAGAACATATAGCCAAATTAGAAGCTAAAGTGAGCAGAACATATCTGAGCATGTTTTATACATTTCTGAATCTATTTGTTTACTTTATTAGTATATAGCAAGGTTCATTATATGATCATTATCATATAGTTCTGCTTATCCTTCTTTTCCGTTTAGCCACATCATGTTACAGTGCTTCCTGAATCACAAACACCTAACAAGGTAGTGGTCACGAATCATGACTTTGTGTATGACAGAATAGACGGGGGCTGTTTTAAAGAAAGAAATGGATAATACAGTGTGAGTAACTATACCACCTCTTGCTTCTTCACCCATTTATAAGTATACCTATCCTGTCTGCACTCTGTTTTGTTTTGAATCAACAATATTTTTTAATGACTGCCCCACCCTCATGTATAGCCAACATGTCTGTAAAGCCATCTCTAAAAAAGTCTCACCCCCATACCTTTACGTATCAGCTTTTGAAACGATACCCTATTTGGGCATTGTTAACAGTCTCAAGAGGTTAAGTATAAACCCTGTCATCTGATGGATAGCCAGCTGGCTCACAGACATGACCCAGTAATTTAGAATTAATGAATCCACCTCTACAAAGAGGCCAGTCACCAGCACAGTCCCTCAGGGATCAGTCCGGGGATCTCTCTTTTTTAACATCTACTTCTCTGAAGTCAAGGACAATGTCAAGGACCTCTGACTGACCACATTTCCAGATGATTTTAAATTGGGAGCAATCATAGAACCTCCCAGAGACACTAATGTTCTCCAAGAAGGGCTGACACAGACAAATTACTGCTGTCAGAGTTATGGACTAAAACTAAACATCAATAAATGCATACTAGTATACTTCAGGAAGTCAGTCACCCCTATTGTCAACACATCTCTAAGTGTCAACCCAGAAGTCAGGAACTTGGGGACACACATAGGTTCATAGGAGGTTGTTAGGCTAGCAGCCCTAGAGCCCTTACAAGTCTAGCCATGTTAATCCTGAGTTGCTTCAATTGTCCTTGGTTAGATGGAAGCAATTTGCAGAGTAAGTCTGTGATCAACACCGACTACCCTAAGCATGAGGGACATGGGTACCACCCCTGGGGTGAATTTTCAGTCTCCCATCCATTTGTCTAGATTATGCTTGAATAGGGTCAGTGAGGAGCTCTGCTTCGCATGAATTGGAACTTTAATCCAGAGTAGCGGCAATCTCTGGGAGATATATCTGTCTCTCCAGCATGTTCTGTTAATATTACAGGCTAGGTTAAGATCCCTAGAGTGAGTGAGTGACTCTTGTGCCATTTGACTTCCAGATATGCAACATTTCCATCAGAGCAGGGTCAGAGACTGCCCTATGGAGCAGGTACAAGTCACCTCTCATTAGCCTATATGATACAGTGTACAGTGACAGGGCATTCAGTCTATCCATGTAAGTCATAGTTTGGAGGCCCTGTATTTTCTTTGTGAGAAACCTATGTGGTCTCTCCAGCTGCTGCAGGTGTCTGCTGAGATACATGCAGAAGGGAGCATTGCATTCTATTAATGGTCTGATGAGGGTTGAGTACAGTGGAATTATAACATCCTTAGACCTGGCTGCAATGCCCTTACTTGTATGATGCACAGTGTAGAAGGCTTTCCTTACCACTGTGGAAACTTGGTGGTAGAAGTTCAGATCTCACATCACTGGGTTTGAATTTAGGTGGGTGCTGTCTTTATTGTAATTAGCAGGGAATTCTGCTTTGCCAAAGGGGATAATAATGCACTTTTTTGGATTTAGTTTTAGACTGTGGCTTTGGCACCAGCCATTTGTCTGTGTTAGCCCCTCCTGCAATATGATAATATCATAGGGGAACTGAATGATTGCACCCAATTTGCAATCATCAGTGAACTTGGTAAACCAAAGGCCATCTACTTTAGCCTGGACTTCTGAGAAATAGATTCCAAACAATAAAGGGCCCAGCACAGTACCTAGTAGTACACCATTGGTGATGGCTCTACTGGTAGACATGGAGCCACCAACTTTGACAATATGTGTTCTGTTGGTGAGTCCATTGGCTACTCATCTAGTGTCATAAGGGTTAATCCCCAACTGGGAAAATTTCTCAATGATACCTGAGTGGGAGATTTGGTTAGGTCAAGATAGGCGGTATGCACCATCTTACCTTCATCCAGGGCTTTAGTGACTTTCTCAAAGAAGTCTGCTAGGTTCAGTAAGCTTGATCTACCCTTAATGAAGCCAAACTGAATTGGGTTTTGAGTATGAAGGTCACCTATATCCTTGTTGATAAAGTCTTTGATGATTCTTTCCATGGCCTTGCAGATGGGGCTGGTTTGATGTATGATTCTATAGTTACCAGGGTCAGTTGATGGCCCCCCCTTTGTGCAAGGGGATTAGTGTTGCTGTTCTCCACTTTGCTGGAACAAAGCCAGTTCTCAGGCTATGAGAATGCCAAGTGGGTCTGCTAGGTCCTGTTTTAGTTTGCTTAATAAACAACCTGGGATGTTATCTGGTCTCACTGAGGCCATGATTTTGGTCTTAGAGTGTGCAGATATGACCTGATCTCTAGAGATACTAGGCAGAGGCCTGGTGTTAGGTATGTTTTGAGGTATGGCTGGTGAGGACAGGGGAGTGAAGTTTGCAACAAATCTTTCTGCTAGCAGTTTGGCAATTTCCTCTGGTATAGTATGAGTGGTACCATCTACTACCACTTCGACACATAGCTGGGAATTCCCTTTTAGATTTCAGATGTAGGTAAAGAAAGCCTTATAATTATCCTTAGCTAGGGATACTGTTTTAGCTTTGTAATTAGCTTTAGAGGACTTTACAAGATTTCTGATTTGCTTGTTCAAGCTGTGGAGGAAATTCTTCTTCTGCTGAGTCAGTTCCTTCTTGTTCTTAGACATCATTTTCTTCCTTTTGTTATATAGACTGTTTATACTTGAGGTCCACCAGGGTGGCTTGTTTTTTCAGGAGGACCTGGTTTTAATCTGGTCAGGTATAGCCAAGTCTATACAGTTGTTGCTTAAGTGTTTATACAGGGCATTTGTGTACACCTCTGCACAGAAGTCATTATTGTCTGTGATTACAGGGGCTATAAAACTTTTTATACTTTTTATACCATCTCTTAGTAGGCTGTAGTTTGCTTTGGAAAAGTTTTTTAGTTTTTTGCTCCTGTGGTGGTGACAGGTACAATAGTTACTTCGAACAAGACTGATTTATGGTCCAACCTTACCAGGGAGGGCTTCACACAGGGGGGAGTGCAGTGACCCCCCCCCTCCATTTTGGTGAGTACTATGTCTAGGACATTTGAGCCCCTTGTGGGAGTGCAGAATGTCTGTTCCAGAGCATTTGTATTGACAAAGTCCAGGAACCTCTGGGCAGACATATTCGTGCTCATGTATGTCACCAAGTCGATGGAAGTATAGTTGAAATATCCCATGATTAAGGTGTTGGGGTGTATAGCAAGTGACTCTAGTTAGTCCAGGTAAATAGTGTACTTTTCTTGGTTCGTTGTGGGGGACCTATAGCTAGCAATGTTGTGGTAGGGTATTTTGCCTATAGTTATTTGGACATGGAGTAGTTCAAGAGATTCATCCTGCTTGACCAATCTCAAGGTGTACTTGGCTGCAATGAAGGTTGATACATCTCCACCTTTGGTTCTAGCCTTTGACCATCATGTGTCTATGGTAGTGAGGAAATCATTCTATGTTGAGCAACTTATAAATAAAAGTATGGTATCTATGCCCAAGGAGGTTATTGTTCCACTGTATTCAGCATTTATCAGACCTATCTTTGAGAACAATTCCTCCTTTGATATGTAAATAATCAGCCACATCCAATGATTGGAATTCACAGATGTTAAGAATACAGGGCATAAATAACATGCCTGATGCAGACCACCTCAAAGTCCTGTCCTTGTATTCTGTCTCCGACAAGCTGTTGAAGGGAGATCTATGCCTGGCATATAAGGCATTGTCAGACCCTGCTCTGATGGACTTCCTACATGTTTGTGTGTTCACAAAGCAAACTGCATCAGAATGATCACCCATGATCACCCATTCTAAAGACTTAAACTTTGTGTGTGATATAAATAGGACCTGCTGGAGAGACAGGTATGTATCCCACAGACTACCCTATCTCTGTAACAGGCTCTCCATCCTTGTGAAGCAGAGTTCCCCATAACACAATTCAAGTTTAACTTATCAACTGGATGGTGAACAGGAAATTCATCAGTGGTTTGGCACCTATGTCTGTAATGGACACAGGTTGCCTTAGAATTGTTCGTCTCCCAGGGCCTTGCTTGTAAAAGTTCCATCTCCCAAGCCCTTGCTTACACTTACCAAAGGTAGCAGAATTTGTCAGAGATTTGAGATGCATGACTAGGCTTCAAAAGTCCCCAATGGTCATTAGCCTGTGCACACCTATGAACTTGTTATGTATAAGCATTAATTTCTATTTGCTTGCCACTTTATTAATATATTTCTATTAATGACTAAAACAAAACACTTTCAATCCTTAGTATACCCTTAGTCTTGCATCAGACTAATGGAACAACAAGATAAATAGTACCACATTTTCATGCAAAAGAATTCTCCTCTATTCATCTCTATTTCTCCTCTAACTGATACCTTTACCATAACAGTTTAAAGAGACAAAGTATAAACAATGAACATAATTATTAAAGTTACTGTTATGAGTTTGTATTAAACACTGTATAGTGTATGTAAAATATCTGTGCAAGTTCAATAAATAAACATCAAATTAATTAGGAGATATCAGGAGACATTTGATTGGTCTCAGACAACATTTGATTATTGAAGCCAAGAGTCTTCTCCACCTGAAGAAGGAGTTGCCATCATAGTTCATGTCAGTTCATTCATCAGACTGTCATAATCCTCACTTCTGTTGTCAGTGTGGACATATTCTAGTATAAAAGGCAAAATATATTACATTTTGGTCATCAAATCACTTGATGATTTAGGAAGAACCCCAGCACTTGTGGTAAGACCTGTGGTAAAAAGGGTCTTTTTCTGTGATACTGAAGTATGTGATTCAGTAGACAGAATGAGGAAAGAACTCAATAACTTTTTATGTCTTCTGCAATTGTAAAGTAACACTTTCCTGTGTTTGTTAACACTGGCAGTCCATGCATCACACTGGCACAAGTACCCCAACTGTTGACTCTCCAACACATACAGAAAGACAGACACACACACATACAAACACGCAGACAGATACCTCTTATGTGTCCCTGAATTATTAGAATGCTCCTGATGTCTCTTATTTATCCCTGCCCTTGTAAAGCACATATCCTTGCAGTCAGTCAGTAATGGCAGACATTAGAGTTTCATTCTCCTTACTGGTCACAGACTGCATATAGAAGCTAGAGCTGTTGCTCTCTAATCTCCATGGTATCATCATCTAGCCTACCTCACAAACTATTGCAAACATTTGATCATGTCAGACATTAGAGCTTTATACTAATTACATATAAAAATCCAGCCTGCACTATCAGATTAGTTAGTGTAGAGGGTTAAGGTCCTCCTTTTTGTGTAAAGGGTGCAGGGGTCAAAACCATTCCTCCTATTCACTTTAAATATTTTAAACACATGTAACTAATCCCTCTTATCTAGCAGAAGAGCAGAGGATTAATATCCCCAGTCTAAGGTGGGTGCAGGGTATGAATCTCTCTTAGTGCTTTTATAGCACATTGTGACTATCCCTACTATCTAGTTTTCCACATCAACTCATGTCTTAAGTGCTATTATGATGTGAAGGAAAGCAAGTTCTCCACTGTGGTTAGCATTACTTCCCCAAACCTAAGGCATAATGTAAAGAGAGTTCTGCCTGTTGGCTAGTGTTCTCTCACAAGTGTCATTAAGACATGATATTAAAGAGTTATCCTTGGTGTCTAGTGTTCCTCAGACCCATGCCCTGTGTGAATGTCATTAAGGCATCATAAGAAAATAATATTATACAAGAAGGTTTTAAATACACATATCAGGGGTTTCATATATTTAACTTTAGTGATATAGAAATAAATAGAAACCACTTTTTGTTGTTATCTAAAGGCTTAAAATTTGTATCATTACAAAATGTGATATTAGTAGGACCTTAAATGATTTAAAAATGTATTTGAGAAAAATCAAAAATCAACTTTCAACTTTCAACTTTCAACTTATATTTGAAGGGAAAGGCACAGGAACCAATATAGGTACCAAATTACAAAGGGCAAGTATATTCAACCCATCATTACACCCCCAACTAAGAAACTTGGAAATTAATATTGAACATGAGTTAAGGAACTATTTGAACAAGCATAGATTTCCTCCGAATTTAACACACACAGAGAAAGAATTATTGCAAGAGTTAAAAGAAAACAAACAAGTGAGTGTTATGAAGCCAGACAAAGGAGGGGGGATAGTTATCATGAATAATATTATATATGAAGCTAAGATGTTAGAAAATTTGCATGATGATACGAAATATAGAGAGGTATCTAATAATCATATTAATATAGCATACAAAAAGATATATATGACATTAAATGATTTATTGCTAGAGGGTTTCATTAACCATAAATTATTTGAATTTTTATATAATCCTCAGCCAAGAGTTCCATCAATTTTCGGAATACCGAAAATTCATAAGAATATTCATGATCCACCCCTCAGACCTACAGTAGCAGCTGAAGGTTCAGCTACTACTTTTCCAGCAAAATACTTAGATACAAAATTGAAAAATTTGGTCATGGAAAATGAAATTATTTTGAAAGATTCTTGGGATTTTTTTGAGAAACATTACTCAAGAAATATACAATGAAGATGTTATGTTTGTTACTATTGATATAGTAGATTTGTTTGGATCTATTCCCCACAATATAGGAACAGAATGGATGGAGGAATATTTGAGAGAGGTAGCATGCTTGAGTAATGATGAAACATACATTTGTTCTACACTTATGGAATTAGTACTAGAAAATAATTTTATTTTTTTTCAAGGAGAATTTTATCAACAGATTAGTGGGGTGGCTATGGGAGCTAGATGCGCCCCTATGTATGCAAATTTGGTGCTACTTATGTGGGAAAAGAAATATATATTAAACAGTAAATACAGAGATTGTTGGATGTTGTACAAACGCTTTTTGGATGACATTGTTATTTTTTGGAAAGGAACATTACAGTTATTTCTGGAATTCTACTAATACATAACTGAGTCCACTGAATTTCTAAGATTTACATACAACATAGGACATAAGGAAATAGATTATTTAGACGTCACTATATACAAGAAAGAGAATAAATACAATTCAAAAGTGTTTAGAAAGCAAACTTACTCTAATTCCATTCTACACTTTAACAGTGCTCACCCCTATCATCAGAAGAAAGGTATAATCAAGGGCCAGTTTGTAAGAATAAGTAGGATGACCTCAAATGAAGAAGAATTTATGAAGGAATGTAACAATTTGAATAATATGTTTACTGAGAGAGGTTACCCAGGCCCTTTGATTATTCAAATTAAAAAAATGAAGTTATACAAGAAAGAAAGAAAGAATAGATTTGCACCTATTTTAGGTGTTAAGGAACTAAATATAGAGGATGCACACACTGATAAAAAAGAAAGTGATGATAGAGAAGATACATTTAGTTCAGCATTTATTACTGATTATAATGGTGATTCTAAAATGATTTGTCAAGTTATAGGACAGGAATAGAATTTAGCAAGTTGACAAATTTAAAGTTGGATTTTGATACACCTTTTAAGTGTGTTTACAGGAGAGGGTTTAATATTAAAGCCATTTTGGAAAGTCAACACAATAATAAGAAAGCTACGAAAAGATGTAGATTGGGGACTTTCAAATGTGGTAGATGTACTCAGTGCCTCTATATATACAATAAAGAGTCCATTAGTTTAACTTCCAGGAACAAGGTCATTACAGCTAAACAGTACAGTAATTGTGAATGTAAGGGTGTAATATACTTAGCTCTGTGTACGTGTCAAGCATTTTACAGAGGAAAAACAGAGAGAAAAATAAAAAAGAGAATATACGAGCATTTAAATGCTATATGCACACAGAACATTAATAATAGGTTCATAGGTTCATAGGTTCATATTAGGCTATCTGCCCTAGGGCATTTATAAGCCTAGCCAGAGTGTGTTTGGCTTTCGCCACCCATTTTAAATTAATTTTGCTATGCCTTTTTTTGAGGTTAGTATACTGTGCCTCTGTCTAACAGTGACACAGAAGTGATAGCCGGGGTAAACCTACGATCTCCCATCCACTCATCAAGATTCCTCTTGAAGAGAGTCAATGTGGGACTCTGCCTAACCTGGACTGGGATTTTATTCCAGACTGAAGGGAGCCTCTGGGTTATGAATCTGTCCCTCCAGCGTGTCCTATTTATTTCAATGCTGAGGTTCAAGTCTCTCGAGTGCGTAGCTCGATGGGATTTGGATTTTCTGAGGTGCAGCATGTCCATTAATTCCGATTTGGACATGGCTTTATACGTCAGGCACAGATCGCCTCTGAGCAGGTGGTATGCCACTGAGTATAGCTGGAGTTTCTTTAACCGGGCAGCATATGGCATCTGTTTGAGCCCTTTGATCCTCTTGGTGAGGTACTTTTGGGGTCTTTCCAGTTGCTGCAGGTGTCTGGTAAGGTACATTCCAAAAGGGGCATTGTACTCAATTATGGGCCTGATGAGGGATGAGTAAAGAGGCGATGACCTCCCTGATCTAGATGTGAATCCCTTCATGATTAGGTGGGCTATATAAAATGTTTTTCTAACCACTTTGGCCATGTGGTTGTCAAATGAGAGATTGCTATCAACTTGGGTCCCCAGGTCCCTAATTACTTCTTCTGTACTTAATGGATTACCACCTATGTGGTAATTTGTGGGCACTTTGTTTTGCCAAAGGGGATGACTATACACTTTTGGCATTTAGCTTGAGGCCATGGCTCTGGCACCAGTTGTCTGTTTCTATGAGGCCCTTTTGGAGGATGCTTGTGTCGGCTGGAGAGTTGATTATGGCACCCAGTTTGCAGTCATCTGCGAACTTGGTCAGCCACAGTCCTTCCGTGTTGGCCTGTAACTCCGAGAAATATATACCGAACAAGAGAGGTCCCAGGACTGAGCCTTGTGGGATGCCACTTGTAACTGGTTTGGAGTCTGACATGGCTCCAGCAATTCTAACCATGTGGGTTCTGTTCTTGAGCCAGTTTGCAACCCATCTAGTGACATAGGGGTTTATATTTAAGCTGGTGAGCTTATCTATAATGCCCGAGTGGGGTATTGTATCAAAGGCTTTTGCGAGGTCCAGGTAGGCTGTGTGGACCACCTTCCCTCGTCAATGGCCTTGGTGACTGTTTCAAAGAAATCGACCAGGTTTAAGAGGCAGGATCTGCCCTTAACAAAGCCAAACTGGGTAGGATCCAGTGTCTGTAGGTCCCCAATATCTTTATTTATGAGGTCCATGATGATCCTTTCCATAGCTTTGCAGACCAAGCTAGTCAGGCTTATGGGGCGATAGTTTCCAGGATCCGTTGAGGCACCACCTTTGTGGAGAGGGACCACTGTTGCTGTACGCCACTCTTTGGGTAAGTATCCTGTAGTAAGGCTAAGATTGAACAGTAGTTTTATGTTTGGGTTTAGCTCTTCTTGGAGTTCATGTAGGACGCAGCCGGGGACACCATCTGGTCCCATTGATGCTGTGTTTTTTGCTTTGGAGAGGGCGGCTCTTACCTGAGCATCTGAGATGTCAGGGGGGCAGCACTCTGTTGGGATAGATATTTGCCCTTTTGGTGGGGAGAGGGGGGAGAAGTTTGCGCTGAACCTGTCAGCTAGGATGTTGGCAATGTCTGTGGGTTCGGTGTATTTTTTGTCATTTTGGACTAATTCTGAGCATATCTGGGAATTCCCACCCAGGTTCCTAACATAACTAAAGAAAGCCTTGTGATTATCCTTAGTGTCCTGTGCAATTTTTCTCTCAAAGCTGGCCTTAGACGATTTTATGAGTGCCCGTAGTTTTTTGCTAATGCTGATCAGAGATGCCTTCCCTTTTTGGGATTTTGCTCTATCATGTAGTAGCTTCCTCCTTCTTTTGTATAGTTTGTTTATGGCTGGTGTCCACCAGACAGGACGTCTGCCTTTGGAGGATTGCGTCTTGGTTTTATTTGGGATTGCATGATCCATGCATTCCTGAAGGTGTTCATAGAATGCGTTTATAAAGGATTCTGCCGTCTGGGCCGTATTTTCCACAGGCCCGGGGGCTTTGAAGGATTTCGCCTCGGTTTTGAGGCATGTGAAATTTGCTTTAAAGAAGTTTTTCACTGTGGTTTTCTGGGCAGAGGGTGGGGTCGGGATGTGAATATCCAGTGAGATTAGTTTATGGTTTGATCTTACCAGTGAGGGATACACTTCTGGTCTGGAGCATAGTGTCCCCATGTTGGTGATGATCAGGTCCAGTATGTTTTCCCCTCTTGTGGGACTGGTAACAAGTTGTTCCATAGCATTTGAGTTTATAAATTCTAGGAACCTTTGGGCTAGGGTGTTTGAGCTAGAGTAATGCTCCCAGTCTATGTTTGGGTAGTTGAAGTCACCCAATATAATGGTGTTTGGAGAGACCTTCATATTTTCCAGTACTCTCAGGAAGGCCAAGTGGGGTTCCCGTGTTTAGGAGGGTGGTCTGTAGCAGGCTATAAACTGGAAGGCAGTTTTACCCACAGTTAGTTGCACATGGATAGTCTCTGATGCTTCGTGCTGTGCCACCAACCTGGAGGTGTGGGTATCTTTGACGAATATTGATACTCCCCCTCCTTTTGTGGTTCGGTCCAAGTTTTGGGGCCGAAAAGCATGGTATGAGGTATAACCTGGTAGTGCTGGGGTGCTCTCGGGAGCCTTGAACCAGGTTTCTGTTACTGCACAGATATCGATGTTCTCCATGCTAAGGAGAGTTTCGAAAAGTGCATCTTGAGGTTTAGACTTCTGGCATTGAGTAGCATTACTCTTAGTTTCTTATCCCTTGTGATACCTATGGAGGTGGGTTTGTCTTTTGAGCCTTGCCTAAAAAGGCACTATGGGGGTAGCAAGAGCCTTTGCCAATATCTCAAAGCCCAGGGGTGACAGGTGCAAGCCGTCCCTAGCGAAGCATCATGGCTTGTCGAGCATGTCATCCCAGGCTGACAGGCATTGGATCCCCTTTGAATGACACCAACACTTAAGCCAATTGTTGAAATTGATCATCTTGTCTTCATATTGTGGCATCATTCTTGGTGAGGGTAAGATGCTACTCAAGGTCAGGGTCATACCGGCCTGGGCTACATGCTCAGAGAGCTCCTCTATGTCTCTTTTCATGTAGTCCAGGGAGGTACGTCTCAGGTCATTCACACCAGCATGGACAATGACTGAGTCATATTTGTACTTGCCTTGGAGTGACCTGAGTGCTTGTGTTATGTGGCGGATCCTAGCGCTGACAGGCAGCTCACCGTGACCTTCTCCTTGTTCAGCCTGGTGAGCGGGACATCAGTGTGCCTGATGATAGAGTCACCTATTACAAGTGTATCAGGTGTGTTGTTTAGCCTTAAGGGCTGTGACTGTTTGGCACACTGGCTTTGTGAGCTATGTGTTGCACGTGTTTTGTTTTGGGGTAGCGGTTGCTTGGGTGTCTGCTTTGGAGATCTCTGCTGCTTAGGCAGATTTTTATTTAGAACCTCCGAGTATGTTTTTGTGTGTTTATGTGTTTGGTTTGTTGTCGTGGTAGGTCTATGTGAGACTGGAATTGTAGTGAGTGTGGTTTCCATCTCCTCCTGACTGGTTACACCAGTACTGAGTTGAGAGAGCTTAGCCTCCAGTTTGGCTATATGGTTGCAACTCTCACATGTGTTGGAATTTGTTGGGAGGAGGATGGGGTTATCTGTGTACATGAGGCAGTTGTAACATTGCCTCAAGATTCCCAGATTCACCAGCTGGACCAGGGAGGAGATTGACAACTGACCTTTGGACATGCTAGAATAGTATTGGGAATTCCTTTATAATTGAAAAAAAGGGCCAATGGGGAACAAGGTACTCAAGGGGAGCCTGTGAGGGTGTAGTGCTTTTAATTTTTTAGAGCTGACTTATATAATTGCTTTAGTGAGCAAGTGCCAGGTAACTTAAATGCAATGTGTTACAGGTAACTTAAATGCAAAAATGACAAACAGTAACTTTCTTTCAAGTGAAACAAGGAAATAAGTACAGTAAGCAATGCAGATATCACTAGGGATCCACAGAAGTGCTAAAAGGCCGCGTTTTAGGTGGAATTAGCGTTTCAGGGAAATAAGCAAACAACAAGCATACAAATAAAGCTAGATTCAGCAGGCCTGGATCTAGTCTATGCTACAGCAAACAAGGTGTACCAATTTCAGTAAGAAACAGTTAGAATATGCAGGCACTATAAGCCTCTAACCAGAAATTCCCTGCTCAGAAGGGCAGAGTCCAGCCTCTCCTCCCACAAGAGTGCAGACCACAATCCTTCTTAACGTACAATAACTGGCCTGAAGCCCAAGTGCTTAAACCAGAACTAATACACTTTTAGAATAACAGACACTGAGCTCTCAATCAGCAGTTCCCAACTTAGAAGGATGTAAGCTACCTATCCTGCCACCACAGTGCAGGCCACAAACCTTCCTAATGTAAAACAACTGGTCTGAAGCCCAAGTGCTTAATCCAAAAGACTTAGAAATGATAGCTACACTTTAATCAAGTTACTACCAGCAGTAATAAATACAACTGAATACTTTAAAGAATGCCTGGATTAGTGCTCAAGTTATACAAACAAAGCTAGATTCAGCAGGCCTGGATCTAGTCTATGCTACAGCAAATGAGGTGTACCAATTTCAGTAAGAAGCAGTTCAAATATGCAGGCACTATAAGCTTTAACCAGAAATTCCCAGCTCAGAAGGACAGAGTCCAGCCTCTCCTCCCACAAGAGTGCAGAACACGAACCCTCTTAATGTAAAATAACTGGCCTCAAGCCCAAGTGCTTAAACCAGAATTAATACACTTTTAGAATAACAGACACTGAGCCCTCAATCAGCAGTTCCCAACTTAGAAGGATGTAAGCTACCTGTTCTGCCACTACAGTGCAGACCACAAACCTTCCTAATGTAAAACTGGTCTGAAGCCCAGGTGCTTAAACTAAAAGGCTTACAATGAGTTACACCAAGCAGTAATAAATACAATTGAGTACTTTTAAGATGATGCAAAAGCAAAATAAAGTAGGAAAAAACACAAATACAGTAAAAGCAGATACTTTTTTTTTTTTTTTGGAAAGAGAGAAAGGAAAGAGAGAAAGGAGTAGCAGAAACTAAGCTGATTGGCCTTCTCAAATGCTCTCCCTGTACTGGGTAGAATGAGGTAATGACACTAGACAGGGAGGAGGGTCCCAGATCAAATTTACACTAGGGGCGGGCAACTGCAAAGCCACCAACTTGGGGAAACAAACAGCAGAAATGTTACTCACAGCTGAAAAGCAGCAGTGAGCCTTTAAATGCAAGTTTTAAACAGCTAAAGGAGCCACTAGAAAAAAAGTGTTTAACTGCAACAAGTTATCATAAACAAACAACCCAACAGATGCTTAATAAGAGTGGACAATTTCCAGTTAATACCTCACACACAGTGAAACTAGCTAGAAAAAATACACAGTACACAAAGTGCTATAAACAACAAAGAAATAAAGAACAAAATAAACAAAAACCAGGATACTTAATGTTATATATTGTAGCTCCGAGTTTGCTGAGTGTCCTTCCTTCCATCAGCTCACTGTAAAATGGCTGAACACTCACAACTGAGCTTCTTAGGTAACAGAAAGTTGAAACCTGAGACAGCTTTTAAGAAAGAAATCTCAAAAGAACCAATGAGGTGCTTAGTCTAAGCTGTATTCCAGGAGACCTCAGTCAGCCAATGACCTCAAACAATTCTCTCTCACTGAAATGCCTGATGGCTTTGGCTAAAACAAGATGTCCCTGAATTATGTGCTCAGACACACAGCCTCCACAAACACTAGGCCCAAATACAAGCCTGAATATGGAAATGCTACAAATATCCCCACTACTTAGAACAAACTGCAGAAATTTTACTCACAGCTGAAAAGCAGCAGTGAGCCTTTAAATGAAAGTTTTAAACAGCTAAAGGAGCCACTAGAAAAAAAGAGTTTAACTGCAACAAGTTATCATAAACAAACAACCCAACAGATGCTTAATAAGAGTGGACAATTTCCAGTTAATACCTCACACACAGTGAAACTAGCTAGAAAAATACACAGTACACAAAGTGCTATAAACAACAAAGAATAAAGAACAAAATAAACAAAAACAGGATACTTAATGTTATATATTGTAGCTCCGAGTTTGCTGAGTGTCCTTCCTTCGATCAGCTCACTGTAAAATGGCTGAACACTCACAACTGAGCTTCTTAGGTAACAGAAAGTTGAAACCTGAGACAGCTTTTAAGAAAGAAATCTCAAAAGAACCAATGAGGTGCTTAGTCTAAGCTGTAGTCCAGGAGACCTCAGTCAGCCAATGACCTCAAACAATTCTCTCTCACTGAAATGCCTGATGGCTTTGGCTAAAACAAGATGTCCCTGAATTATGTGCTCAGACACACAGCTTCCACAAACACTAGGCCCAAATACAAGCCTGAATATGGAAATGCTACAAATATCCCCACTACTTAGAACAAACTGCAGAAATGTTACTCACAGCTGAAAAGCAGCAGTGAGCCTTTAAATGAAAGTTTTAAACAGCTAAAGGAGCCACTAGAAAAAAAGAGTTTAACTACAACAAGTTATCATAAACACAGTACACAATGTGATAGCGTGAATTATAACTTTTTTATCCTTGAAGAAATTCCTAAAGATGTGAGGGGTGGTATGTGGGAAACCAAGATTAAATACAGGGAATTATACTGGCAAATTTATTTAGAGGCCAGTAGATTCCCTGGTTTAAATGAAGCAGTTTCCCTAGCCCCAGTTCTTAAATTAAGGGCAGCTAGGTTGTAACAACAGCATACAAAAAATACACAAAACAACATTAAGTACATGATTTTATCTGTATTAAATAACAAACAATAGTATTTTAAAATTAAGGTATTCAGTTTTTAAATTAATTATTATTAATACCATTTATTATTAATACCATTAGAGGGAGCTGTTTTAAAGTAATAAAGAAATGTTATTTTATTTATGTATTTATAATAAAAAATGAGTATGTTTTATAAACTTATTTATCTTTATAATATGGACAGAGTGATACAGGATATATATGATATATTTATTAAACAATATGTCATATTGTTTAGATAAATTTGTAGAACATAGTATTTAATATATGAGATGATTTTATTGGTTAGTTTGAATTAATTGAGGGTATATAAGACTGTTGGTGTTTTTTGACTAATTATTTGATGAAGTAAGTGACGAAAATGTATTGTGGATGCTGCTATCATTAATGTTTTTAGGAGAGCCTTTATTGCTGGATTAAAACTGTTTTGTGAAGATTTGCCTGTTGTGCTTACTTGGTGACATTCTATGTTCTGAAGGATTGTGTAAACAGTACATGTATGTCATCTCCCTTCCACTCCCCTGCACTCAAACATTTGCAGATTTATGCATATGCACACACACACACACACACACACACACACACACACACACACACACACACACACACACGCACATCTTCCTAACTTGCCCCATCACTAACCCCCCCCCCCCCACTGCACCCTCACAGGCATACACATATGCACCACACACTTGCACGCATCCCTCAACACTACCTTCCCACTAAACTTTCTGGCAATTACCTCTACCATAATGGGTGACCATGGGCTTTTGGCCATGTTCATTAACATTAGCAGCCACGAGCAGCTGTGTTACTTTATTAAGTCAAACAATTCCTTGACTTGCTTGGCTGCATAAATGCCTTACTGCAGGCATTTCTGTGGGAGATCACATGGCTAATTAGCATATGCATTTCCCCCAGAATGCCTAATTAGGATTTACCATGGCTGTGGAGAGAGTCTACTGTGGAGCTGTATCTCTTCAAACTAAAACCCAGTGGCAGGGCCATCTCTAAAATGGAAAAGGTTACAGTGAGATACCTTTTTTAATCAAGCGCAGTATGTTTAAAAACAGTATTATTTATTTTATTTTAACATGCTAATAGCATGTACATGTTTAGAAATTGTTGTGTAATGTATGTAAGTGATCCTTACCATTTAGAAGCTTTTGTACATCAAGCATGTTGTTATGTAACTCACATGAGTGGAATTACATTTAAAGTGGCTGTCTCTTCTCTGTGACTTCTTTTTATATGCTCTCACCCACCAAAAACTGATAGCCCTTAAGTGATGCATTTCAGAGTATCTTTTGCAAGAATACGTGTGGGTCTATCAGTGAAACTAAACTCTCGTGTTTTGTGTTTTTTAGGTATTTGACTGGCTGATTTAATTGTACATCCGATAATTTTAGATGTATTTAAAGTCATTCTTTTTGGTTTTGGTTCTATTTGATATTCTAAAGAAGTCTACAAAGTTACTTACTCAAAAGAGCTAAAGTATTAATAAATGTATGTGTATGTTTTTCATTTCATGGCAGCTTTCTTTTGTAGCTAACTATTCTAAACCCACAAGAAATATAACACAGCATTAATTTCATACAATTAATACAGTTACTACAAATCCACACAAGCTGCATGTGTGTGTGTGTGTGTGTGTGTGTGTGTGTGTGTGTGTGTGTGTGTGTGTGTGTGTGTGTGTGTGTGTGTGTATGTGTATGTGTGCATATAGAGAGAAACAGATAGATATAGGCAGATAGACAGATAGATAGATGATAGATAGATACATAGATAGATAGATAGATAGATAGATAGATAGATAGATAGATAGATAGATAATATCAGCAGTCAGTGCAATCATTCGGACAATGGCTTATTTACAGAAGAAATAAAAAGAAAATGTCTATTCTTATATACTTTGGTGGGGGGGAACCAAAAGGAAGAAACCACAGTTCTTCTGTATGGCTATTACAAATTTATAGGCTTCAAACTATCCAGAATACTTTCTAAAAAATGTAGCACGGTATAACTCTAGAAAAGCCATGGTACTTAACAGTTACTTTTAGACCTTTTGACAACAATGCATTACTCTTCTTTAAAGACCAATTCCTGAATATTCCTCTCTGGTTTTGTATTTATTTTCTTCTTATTATTTTTTTAAAGGACAAGTTGTTAGAAGTGTGTCTCCTTCTTCCCCATTCAGGACGTCCATGTTTCAATATGTATCATATGACTTTTTTTGGCTCTACCTTCATTTGGAAATGAGATCACACACAGCAGGTTACTATATCACTATCTATCTATTTTTATTTCTATATACAGATATATATATATATATATATATATATATATATATATATATATATATATATATATATACATACAAATCACACACACACACACACACAGACACACACACACACACACACACACACGCACACACATTTTTTCTTGTTTAGAACATTATGATATAAAACCTCATTTAATACACTGACAGCATATTTTTTAATTATCACCTTTCTTTTCCTTGGTTAAATCAAGCAACCATATTTTAAAAATCCACAAAAGCTTACAAACCTGCATTACCTGTAATCCATTTAGGCATTAAACATATTCCTGCCTATATACATGGTTGAAGAGTGAAGTGGTATCCTCACCATACCAAATCCAAGCCAAAGATTCTGGACTAACTTACCAGAATGCATTACTTTAGGATCCTGGCCTCCCCTTATAGCCTAGACCACATCCCTCCTGTCTTCCTTCTGCTTGAAATCTATCTGTACTTTCTTAACGCCTGACCTGCCAAGCATTTCTGGCTCTAGATAGAAGTGGGAACCAAACAGCATGTTCTCAAACTCCCTTTCTGAAAGTTTACTCAGATTGATATTCAGCTGAAAGCTTTGACTCAACAATCTTCAGTTATCAGAGCGGTTTCCCTTAATGGTTTAAAAAATGATAATAAATGCAGTGTTGCCATCTCAATTCTAATATAAAGAAAATGAAGACATAATATGTTTAAGGTTCAGTTGGGCATGTAAATGAAATAATAAAATAATCAGAGCAAGGTTCTTGCATTTACTAGGCTAAAATAAAGAAATGTTGACACATAATTTGGAAAAAGCTAAAAATCTACACTAAGAGAGTGGTCTAATGGTTAAGGTATTTGCCTTACAAACACAAGATGTTGGGTTTGAGCCTCACAAGGGATAATTCGCCAAGCTTAAAATAACTCAAAAGGGCAGTTAGCTTAGTATGAACCTATAACAGCAGAGTAAGGCAATGAATAGTTTTCCCCATTATTGTTGACTTGTTATTCTCATGGCACAACTGGTAGGTGCTCCCTAGAAAATATGTTACAGCATGGAAATTTAAAAAGCTAAAAAAGTTAAAACAAACCTTAGAATGCAGCTCAGATTGTCAAACACAATTCTGAAGTAACACAGTATCTGTATATTAGACAGGATATGCAGTGACAAGACAGACCATGAAGCACAAAGATACCAAGTCGCTTACTGTTCAAAGCGTTATTGAAGATTGACAGGTCACATGGCTCCCTTATCTTCTAGCAGTAACTTTTCCCTGGAGGAATATTAACCTTTTTTCATTCTGCTGCTTGTGAAAATAGCTGCATTACTGATGCCACTGCCTTACAGAGGGTTGGCACTTAGTGCTAACATGGACAGGATTATGTCTTTTACAGTTTGAGAGAGTTGTAGCATTGATTTTGCCAACATTCATTAGTGCCACATTATAGATTTGACTGTTTCAACAAAGGTCCGTGACATATTATTCTCCCATCTGTAGTAAGCTTTCATGTATCAGATTCTTTATCTATAAGACTGTGTTCAACAAGCTCTTTACAATAATCTTTTTCACATTACACTTTATTACACACAATTTGTTATTATCTGATGCATGCCATGTGGATGTGGACCATCTAAAGATACTCAGCAATATATGCTGACATATAATAGGCCTTCATCCATAATGTTTGCAAAATAATTTTCCTATTCTTTCTTACAGATAGTACAGATTTGATATGTTCATACTGTGGTGCATAGTACTTTGATATGTAGCATATCTGTACTGCAGGTAAAACTTTCCTAACTGGAAAAGGTCCGCAAAGTCTGCAAGGCATTTTGCCTTTTTCCATGGTAATCAGGATCAGCTTAGCACAACTTGCTCTTGTCTCATAGGCTGTCTGCTTTGTACACTTTTGTAGCCATATATTCTTGAAAGCCTAGATTCCCCTTCCTCTTCTGTCTACTTCTCTACCTGTTGGAGACTCCTCTATCATTTGTAGGTGCAGCTAATTTACTGTGACCCCTCATTACATACAAGGCATGTGCTTGCAGGTGCTTTCCCAATTTGCCTGCTACTACATTACCAATGTATTTTCCTTCTAGGATACAGATGCGTCGTTCTTGTTGTAGTCCTTTGTTACACAGCTAGGCATTTGATTACCAATGCTTTGATAATGTTTTTGTTACTGTACACTGTAGTTACATAACTGTGGCCCAGCATTACACAACTAGTCACCTGTTTATTTGGGCAACCTGATTTACCTTTCTTTATGTGTTTACTGCAGTTCTTGATCTCTGAGACAATTCCGTATACTGTGTTTCTGCACTTGAGTGCTGTGATACTCCATGACATTCCCCTGGATTCAACAAACTCTGTGCAAGAATAAGACTATTTTGCATGGAGTGGTTCATGTGCATTTAGCAAAGAAGCGCGCCTTGAATATTCATGAAGGCGCACTACTGTACTTCCTATATGGACACAAACTGTGAACAAGGGCAGGGGGTGTGTCCAAGTAGTGCATGGACACTGAACATGCCCCCCTGCACTCAGAAGGTGCTATACGGCACCTTCTAAGCTGAACTGGCAAAATATTAGAGATTTGCTCTAATATTATGCCAGTATTTCAGTGTCCACAGACACTGAAATGAGATAATGATCATTTCAGTGTCCACGGACACTGAAAGAAACATCGGCATGAAGAAACCAATGCAGGGGGTGTGCAATGGGTTGTGTGTCACATCCCCTGCATAAAAGTACCATACAACACTTCTGCAACCTGCTAAAGCAGGAAATGTGTGCAAATGCAGACATAATGTGGGATAAATCCCCCAAAAGTGACAAAACACATAAAGCCCTCACAAACAGAGAAAGTTGGTAGAGAACAGGTCATGCATTAGCATGAATTACAGAAGGGTAGAAATCTGAAAGCAAATGTATGCCAATATTCCCTTACAGCAGTGCATGATGACAAAGGCACAAAGCGATAAGTAGCCCAGCTAAGTGGATTTGTGCATTGGTAAGCAGTGCTCAAAATCTTTCCCTTTAAGCACTGCCAACCTTAGCTAAGCTGGTTTGCCCATTGCTTAGCTTAGCATATTCAAAATGGTCCAGTGATGGCAAGGGGTGGGAATTTGGCTCTATTTAAACCTTGCAGTCGGGAATACAGCCATAACCAGTTGTAACTCATCCTTGCAGGCACTATGGCTGGTGTAGGAGAGGGTTCATGCTTTCAGGCACAATGCCAGGGCATTCAGTACTCCAGGGTTATGGTTGGACTCCTAGTGAAAGACCATGAAGAGAGATGGCTGCAGGGCCAGTACCAGGGCTCCTAATACAAAGTGGTGGTCTGGGACCATCTCACACGTGATCTCACGAACTGGTGAGCAGGTTTGGCACCATTTCGCTAATCTCAAGCATAGGAAGAGGGAGCTCTTGGACCAGTGGACCCAAGACACATGGGCACAGAATGTCCCAGAAGTGTGTAAGTATCAGTATCAATTAGTATTCACCAAAGTCCAGCCTGTGTATGTGATCGATAGGTATGCATAAATGTTTCTTTATCTCCTGTACAGCTGCAAATAAGAGGGCTGCGAACATAGACGCCCATGCCAGCAGGTTGCTAAGGCTGTGCCGGGAGGCTGCTTAGTACAAATCTCGCTCGCAGTATTTGGGGCAAATAAATAGAAAGGAGTAAAATGTCAGCTGCCAGTAGGTTAAAATGTGCACCGTGTGTAATGAATAAGTGAGACGTTAACAGAATAATACTGATGTACAGGATATCTATCAATAAAAGTACCCTTCAATAAAACTAAAAACCCCAGACAGTTGTGTTTACTTTGGTATGTGGTGGAATGAATCTAAATGTGTACAGGTTCTGCACAGCAACTATGGCTCTGACAGCATGAATTAATTCAGACTCATCTGACAAAGATTGTAGAGCTGTAAAACAGGAGATCAACTATATGAAATGTTCCATGCACCAAGTTCTGATCCCTGAATAGTAATCTGTAAACTAATATACTGTATCCCCATACAGCAGTGCTTAGTGTTAATAATTGGTTTCCAATTTGTTATATGTCAAAGTATTAATACACAGTACAAGAACTATCTGCCATGCATGAATGTCAGAATTACAAGGTCAGATTGTCCAACCAAGAGAGTATTAGGCAGAAAACAGTCAAGTAAAAGACAGCAGTTCCTCAATAGCTCATTGGGTTGAAACACAGCATTTTTGCACAAACAGGCATGGTTCAAATCCTGGGAGTGGTAGTAAACTGTATGCATAATTTCACCCACGAATATGTGAATATGTGTAGAAACAGTCAGGTAGTGTTAACAGAAATTTCCTCAACAGGTCTGCCAGGTAAGGAAATGTTTCTATTAGCCATAAGATGGCTGTGCTAATACACTGTGTGCAACACTTTTATTGTTCAACCCCATAGCTGCAAATGACAGCAAGATAAGTACATACACCTTGCGGTTTCTCCAGATAAATGTTCTCAAGTGTCACGCTATCATGGCTAGTGGTCACCACTGCCAGTACCCAGGGTGACAGATAGAAATCCAGGCAGAGTACAGCAGTTGCGCGCACACACACACACACACACACACACACACACACACACACACACACACACACACACACACACCATGAGTGCAGGACACCCCTGTCAGTGTCACATCTGTAACCCTGAATATGTGATTATGTGTAGAAACAGTCAGGTAGTGTTAACAGATATTCCCTCCACAGTTCTGCCAGGTAAGGAAATATATGTATTAGCTTTAAGAAGGCTTTAGTAATACACTGTGTACAAACATTCCACTGCCCAACCGCATACCATAGGTAGATGTAAAGTGAGGTCATACCTGGAGAGTAATGAGTAGAGTAATGATCAGTACAGTTGTGAACAATCAAAGCTATACAGTAGTTAATCGATATCTCTCTCTCTCTCTCTCCGCCACCCTATTTGCACCAATAATTCATACACATAATCAACGGGTATGTTTTTCTCCAAAACTACTGTTGGGACATGTGTCCTATTGTTCTACAAATATTGAATCATTTTATTATTAATGTTCCCCATTCAAATACTATGATTGGTGGCCTGTTGCTATCAATGTAACCTGCATGCCATTATGATGCCTACTGTTTTTCCATTTATGCATGTGCTCTGTTTGCTATGCAACTGTTTCAAATCTGTTGGTTGGGTTAATTGGAACACCCATGCATGCTGTTAAAACTAATTTTGAAATGTTTTGTTCATGACTAACCAAAATATTTTGTAAAACCTCAACACATAGCATGTCTGGGAAGGCAGATCCCGGTGGATCCACCTGTCCCACTTCATCTGGCCATGGCACCGGGCCCCAGCACATCTGTGACCCAACCCAGGATGTCCTCATCTGATGGTCCTGCACCACCTTCGAGTGGACCTGCCTCATGGGATGTGGCCTATCCCCCACCTGGGAGTGGGTGCGGACAGGAAACTGTCACCCATAGCCAGGTCCAGCATTTGGTGTACAGTGCCACCCAAAAGGAATTTGGTGGACAGCTGCAGCAGATTGAGGGCTGCTTGGTGCATCTTGAGGGTCAGCCTGCCCCTTCTGTGCAGCCCCCAGTGCAGCCAACTTTGGGGCTGTGAAGGTGCAGTGGTGACTGCCCATGGGTGGGGACCTCAGTCACACTGTATCCATTTGGGGCTCATGAGCATCTAATTCCCAACCACCCTCCCCGTCCAATGTGTTTACCTTCCAAGTGTCATATACCACCCCTGTCTGCTGCCTTTTCTGTCTTGTCTGTCTTCCTACCCAACTTACCTCCTCAAATATACCTACTATCCTTCCCCAACATCCCATTCTCACCTTAAAAAAAGGGCATCTGTTCCCCCCAAAAAATTATGCCCCATACATAGCTGTCCATTTTGCACACATGTCCACTGGACACATGTAATCTGGTTGAATTGCCTTGACAACACATTACTGTTGTCCTCACCCCTCTCTCAGGGGTTTGAGTGTCTAAATTCACCTCCAAATTCTGTAGAACTTCACAGCTGTTGCTGTAGAAGAAATTGACAGCTATCGACCTTTCCTACACCCATCCTGCACATCCCTAGCTACCTTTCATACTGTACTTCCCTCTGTGTGCATCTTTTTTATATATATATCTGTCGAAACACGTATGTGAAATAGTGGATAAATAATATAGATATACATATATAAATATATAAAGAAGGGAATATATATATATATATATATATATATATATATATATATATATATATATATATATATATATATATAGGAGCCATTTATAATCTCAAAATACTGAAATGTCGAATTTCAGTATCTCGCGACTATAAACCCGAATGTTTAAAATAGTGAAAGTTCATAATCGCGAATTCAAATATCTCAAATTCGCGGTTATGGCCTTACACTACGTGATGTCCGTGATTGTGTGTTTATGGTGTGCAGTGCCGTGTGTGGATCTAGGTGTTTTGTCAGGTAAGTGAGTGTTTTGTAAGGGATTTGAGTGGGGGTTAGAGTGTGTTGGAGTGTGCTGATATGTTTGATGTGTGCGTGAGGGACTGGAGAATGTGCGTGTGTGAGTTTGCTTTTGTTTCCTGTTTGTGCCATCTCAGAGTTAGTATATATAAGTGGGGGGTGTGCAGCCCGGGTGCAGGGGTGCTTGCCCCCCTGCTTATGTGTGTATGAGTTGTGTATGTGTGTAGTTTTTGTTTGTTTATGTTGTGATGTGGGTGTTGTGGTGTATGTATGGTGTAGTTTATGCGGTTTGATTGGTGTTTTGAATTTTGCGGTTTTGGGCTCGGGGTTTTGTAGTTTCAGTGTTTTGTGGATTTGGTTTCTTAGCTTCGAGATACTGAAATTATAAATGTATGTACATAACATGTAGTGCAGTCAGACCTCAGAACCATCCCTCTTAACCTCTTAGTGCAAGACACCTGTACAAAGGCTGCAAAAGGGGGGGGGGATGGGACAGATATACGGACTGTACCGGACATATTTCAACTATTGCTGTTAGGAACAAAGACATTTGCTACTGAAACAGGGTGCATTTCAGCAGACAATTACTGAAGGATATGAGGATGGAAACTGAAATGTTATGTCATTATTTACTGACATAAAATCCGTGGATCATCAAAGTGATTTATAAGACAAATAAAAATAAACTGTGGAACAAAACAAAAGTATGGGCAAACATCTGGACATTCTGTGAAAATCCTGGCAGTGGAGGGGTATGCTCAGAACCCCCTTAGTGAAATGAATCTGGACCAAGCCTGAGAAAGTGGGGTAACAAAGGTATGAAATTAGGGACATATCCAAAATATGTGAGTAGATAAGCTGAGAAAGTTGATGTAGTAATACTATATTTCCTAACATATATTGACTGAAATATCACAAGTCTGCGACTCAGTTGCTTCTCATTAGTTAGTGACCTCCATCCCCACATCTTCCCACTGATGTGACAGGAATACATAACAGTCATGGGGACCAGACCAATGATATTGGACAGACAAAAGGACATCCTACGAATGTGTGGACATAATACAACATTAGGGAAAGCTGGTGTTACATGTGCTGTTGTAACATAACATCTCTGAAGGATATGATGTCTGGAACACCAATGGATGTCAACAGGTAGTGACTACAATTCTCACAGTATCCTACCAACACCACAAAAAAGAAATTGTTCGAGGAACTAACCAAACATAACAGGCAAACCTCTGGCCACTCTGTGGACAACATGCCAGTTGAGAGGTATGTCAGAGGCATATCACTGTCAAATGTCAGGTTACTGGTTAAATGCATGTCCAGATGAATCTTGTTAATCTAGCAACCCTCCATATGTATAACAGCACTAATGACATACAGTCTGTACCAAAATCTGGACCTTTGTCCCACATGTTGTTGGGATATCTCCACATGTCCTGTCCTGTGAGGTATTCCCACCTACTGTCTGTGAAGCTGTAGCCTCCAAACCTCCGTAATGTCCCCTGCACAGGCAAGGAAAAGGGGCAAGGCCCACATGAAGGATGTCCCATATGTAGGAACTAGCAGCAGTGTCCAGGCCCACACCACAATACTATGTGGGCACCATACCTCTCAACCTCTTAGAGTAAGGAATCTGGACAAGTCATAAAAAGTGGTACAAATAGGGGCAATTTTGAAATACTGATCTTACAAACTTAGAAAGTTGATAGAATTGCAGGTTTTGCATTAACATGTCTTTGATTTTATTACTGATCAATATCTGAGTTGTTTGGCTTCTGCTACGTATCTACAATCAACTGCATTACTAGCTGAGTTAAGTACAAACCTGCAGTGTTAAAAATTGCACTGCATTTTATTTTTCTGTGTATTTAATTGTTTCGTTGGTCAGTGTCTCTCTAATTATTTATTTTTCTATTTAATTGTTTCATAGAATACTGTGGTCTCTCTCTGTCTCTGCAGTTACTGGGGGCTATTGTGTTTCACTTCATTGATATTCAGTGTTAAACTCTTAGCCTAGAGGGGTTCTCTGTATTATAAGTGTTAGTCACACATCTTTGAATTTATTACTGCTCAATATCTGAGTTGTTTGGCTTCTGCTACATATCTACAATCACCTGCATTGCTAGCTGAGTTAAGTACAAACTTGCAGTGTTAAAGATTGTACTACATTTTATTTTAGTTTTCTGTGTATTTAACTGTTTCATTGGTCTGTGTCTCTCTCTGTGGTTATTTATTTTTCTATTTAATTGTTTCATAGAATATTGTGGTCTCTCTCTGTCTCTGCAGTTAGTGGGGGCTATTGTGTTTCACTTCATTGATATTCAGTATTAAACTCTTAGCTTAGGGGGCTTCTCTGTATTATAAGTGTTAGTCACATATCTTTGAATTTATTACTGCTCAATATCTGAGTTGTTTGGCTTCTGCTACATATCTACAATCAACTGCATTACTAGCTGAGTTAAGTACAAACGCAGTGTTAAAGATTGTACTGCATTTCATTTTTCTGTGTACTTAATTGTTTCATAAGTCTGTGTCTCTCTGTAGTTATTTATTTTTCTATGTAATTGTTTCATAGAATACTGTGGTCTCTCTCTGTCTCTGCAGTTAGTTACCAGCCCACCCTCCCTGTTCTTGTTCTGGTATTAATCTTGGTGGTTTTGGAATTGCCCACCCCTCCTGTAAATTTGTGCTTGAACACTCCTCCTGGGTCGATCTCATTTGCTCACTCCACTGAGTACAGTAAGATCATATTTTGACTCTAGACACTCCTACCAGTCCCATCTGTTCATCTCTATCCCAGCTCTGTTCCAGTCTAGTGTCACTAGCTCATTCTACCTAATACAGAGAGACCATTTGTGAAGGGCAAACCACTTAGGTCCTACATTTTGAATCATCTTCTGTTTCTCCTTTCTCCCTTTCCAATTTGCAAAAAAAATTTTAAGCTTGTTTCCTGCCTTTCCTGTAACTAGTTTAGTGCAGATACAGATTTGCTATAACCAGAACTGTTTATAAGCTTCTGAGCCCCCAAAGCCTTTTTGTGTTGGAGGGAAGCCTTCTAGCTTATCAGTGTGATTGGTAAGCACTAGGTAGCATATCTACCACAAGAGTGGTTTCTGGCCCAGAAATTGTAGTTTATTGGCTATTTGGGCAGTTTTTCCATATTTTTCAACTTTCTGGTTTAAAAGCCTACGTTTGCGCTTGTTTCTGACCTTTCCTATAACTAGTCTAGTCCAAATACAGATTTGTGGTATCTAGGACTGTTTGTAAGCTTCTGAGCCACCCAAGCCTTTCTGTGTTAATAAGCCTTTTAGCTTATTAGTGGGAGTGGTAAGTGCTAGGTAGCCTATCTACCACAAGAGTGGTCTCTGGCCCAGAAATTGTAGTTTATTGACTGTTTGGCAGTTTTTCCATCTCTTTCAACTTTCTGCCTTAAAAGCCTGCATTTGCACTTGTTTCCCATCTTTCCTGTAACTAGTCTAGTCCAGATACAGATTTGCTGTATCCAGTACTGTTCATAAGCTTCTGAGCCCCCCCCCCCAAGCCTTTCTGTGTTGGAGGGAAGCCTTCTAGCTTATCAGTGGGAGTGGTAAGTACTAGTTAGCCTATCTACCACAAGATCCAGCTACAGATTCTTAGATTTAGCACTTGAATTTGCTTATTCGTGCTCAGCGCCTGTTCAGAACTTGTTGTTAGCACTAAATAAGCTACAAATTACTACAGAACTCAACCTTCCTCTTTATTTAGAGGAAAACAGTTTTCGTACTTACTTTCCTCACTTGCTTAAAGAAAAACAGCTCTTATACTCACTTTCCTCACTTGTCTAGAGGAAAGTAGTTTTTTATTCAGGCATGTCCAAGGGTCAGCTCCCAGTGTTCTTACTTGTCTATCTGATGAATCTGGGCATCTTGAGATAATATATCAATTGCCTCATGTACACAGACAACCCTCTCCTCCTACCACCCAACACCACAACCTGTGAGAGATGCACTCATCTAGCCAAACTGGAGGTAAAGATCTCTCCAACTAAGACTGAACTTGACAGTGGAGAGGAGAAGGTAAACACTTGCATCACACCACACTTATTGCATAGTCCCACTAAACCTACACCACCAAAATCCACACATAGAAACAAAAAAACATTTGCAGAGGCTCTCAATAATAATCTGCTCAAGCAACAGATACCTCCAAAGTAGAAATGCAAGCAACCTCCACCCCCCAACACAACCCAAATGACACATAGCCCACAGACTCAGTGTGCCAATAAACCACAGCCCATAAGGCAAACCAGCGTACCCAACACACTTGTCATAGGTGATGCTATAGTCAGGCACACTGATGTCCCACTCACCAGGCTAAACAAGGAGAAGGTTACTGTCAGCTGCCTGTCAGGTGCCAGGATCAGCCACATAACCTACACACTCAGGTCACTCCACAACAAGTACAAATATGACTCTGTCATTGTCCATGTTGGTGTAAATGACCTGAGATGTACCTTCCTGGACTACATGAAAAGAGACATGGAAGAGCTCTCCAGTCTTGTAGCCCAGGCAGGTATGACCCTAGCCCTGAGCAGCATCCTGCCATCGCCCAGAATGATACCGCAGTACAGGGACAAAACGATTGACTTCAACAATTGGTTAAGCTTCTTGTGTAATTCTAAGGGGATCCAGTATCTGTCTGCCTGGGACGACATGGTCGACAGACCACAATGCTTTACCAGAGATGGCCTGAGCCTGTCACCCCTGGGATTCCGGATACCGACTAAGGCTCTTGTAGCCCCTACAGTGCCTTTCTTAGGCAAGGTTCAAATGACAAATTCACCACTGTAACAGGAAGAGGCAAGCAAAAACTGAGGGTAATGCTACTCAATGCTAGAAGTCTAAATCTCAAAATGCATTCACTTGAGGCACTCCTTAAAATGGAGAACATCAATATCTGAGCAGTGACTGAGACCTGGTTCAAGGCTCTAGAGAGCACCCCTGCATTACCAGGCTATAATTCATACCACACTTTTAGACCATCTAACCTGGACCAGAACACCAAAGGTGAAGGTGCGTCCATATTCATTAAGGATATCCATACCTCCAGACTAGTTGTGCAGCATAATGCATCTGAGGTTATCCAAGTGAAACTAACTCTGGGCAAAACTGAAATCCAAATTGTAGCTTGCTACAGATCCCCCAACATGCTCCAGGATTCTCACTCCTTTTTTTTTTTGATATATTGGAAAATATTAGGGTTCAATCAAGCACCCTAATAATGGGCGAATTCAACTACCCCACCATTAACTGGGAAAACTACTCATGTATCAATTCCTTTGCTCAACGCTTTCTGGAATTCATAAATTCCAAAGCCCTGGATCAACTTATCCACACCCCCACCAGGGGCAACAATATCCAAGGCCTAGTCATTACCAACAAGAGTGGCCGGTGTTCCACACCTGAAGTCAACTCCTCGTTGGTCAGATCCGACCATAAGCTAATCACCCTAGATATCCGCATCTCGCCCCAGTCACCATTAAGAAAACTACGTTAAAAAATTTCTCCAAAGCCAACTTCATGCTTCTTAAGACAGAAGTGGCAAACGTCATGACACCCATGCAGATGGACAATACAGTTACGACTGCTGAATCCTACACAAATGCACTCTATAAGCTCTTACACAAGTGCATGGATTTTGCTATCCCAAACAGAACTAAGACGCTATCCTCCAAAAAAAGGAAGCCAATCTGGTGGTCCCCTGCCATAAACAAACTCTACAACAGAAGGAAGAAACTGTTGCAAAACAGAGTAGAATCCCATGAGTGGAGGAGCTCCCTGGTCAGCCTCAGTAAGAAGCTGAGATCCCTTATAAGATCCTCAAAAGCTAGCTACGAAAACAAAATCACCACTGATTCTAAGGGCAACCACAAAGCATTCTATAGCTATGTCAAGAATCTCAATGGCAACACCTAGATCTACTCTGAGTTACAGCATAATGGCATGAAAATTACAGAACCAACTGATATTGCCAACATCCTGGCAGATAGGTTCAGTGCTCACTTTACCCCCCTCTCATCTCATAAAGGGCCCATATCTATACAGGAAGAATGCAGAGTCCCTGTAATCACATCTATGCAGGTAAAAGCTGCACTCTCTAAAACCAAAAACACAGCATCCATGAGACAGGACAACATCCCAGGCTGCGTTTTACATGAACTTCAGAATGAACTGGCTTTCCACCTACACACCATGTTCAATCAGGTCTATATTATAACATCAAAATCTACAAATATCGAATGTTATAATATAGAACCCTAATCATCGATATCCGCAAACATCGAACAGTCAGAATATCGCTATTCCGAGAAACATACACACAACACAAACACACACAAAAAACAGCAATCCACACACATACACTTAAAATCCTACACCTAAACTAAACTTTACATACACTACTAGCTATCCACTTACCTTAACCCGACCCTAATCCTAAGGTCCGTCACTATCACACACTCACCTCACCCGCGTCCTAACCCTAACACACCTAACCCACCCCCTAACCCTAACCTACACACAACCGCACACTTACCTGCATCGCTCCCTAACCCTAATTCACCTAACCCACCCCCTAACACTAACCTACACACAATCGCAGACTTACCTGAACCCGACCCGTAATGCTCCAACATATCGAACACTGAAAACAGCGAAGCCACAGCAATGGTCCACCGAATTCTTTCTCTGGGAAAGAATTTAGTGTCCTGCACCTTCGCTGTTTTCAGCGTTCGACAAAACTCGTTTAATATTATAACAGTCAAACTTTATAAAATTCAATGTTATAATATAGACCAGTTCAATCATAGTCTCATGTCAGGCTTTGTGCCCACTGAATTGTGCACAGCATCAGTTATCCCACTCACAAAGGGGGAGCCATCATTCATCCTGGGAACTATTGCCCTATTAGCCTGATGAGCCTGGTCTGCAAGGCCATGGAACGTATCATCATGGAACTCATAAACAAAGACATTGGTGGCCTCCAAACTCTGGACCCCACCCAGTTTGGGTTTATGAAAGGCAGATCATGCCTTCTCAACCTGATCAACTTCTTTGAGGCAGTCACCAAAGCCATAGACAAGGGTAAGGTGGTTCACACAGCCTATCATGACCTTGCCAAGGCTTTTGACAACATCCCCCATTCTGGAATTATAGTTAAACTCACTAAACTAGGTGTACATCCCTATGTCACAAGATGGGTTGCTCACTGACAGAACCCACACTGTAAATGTTGCAGACTCCAAATCTGATTTCAAACCAGTGACAAGTGGAGTACCGCAGGGTTCCGTCCTGGGACCTCTCCTGTTTGGTATCTACGTCTCTGAAGTACAAGCTAACACAGAAGTCTTCTGGCTAATGAAATTTGCAGATGACTGCAAACTAGGAGCCATAGTCAAGCCCCAAATGACGTGGACATCCTACAGAAGGGCCTCACTGAGACAGATGTCTGGTGTCAGAGGCATGGTCTCAAGCTCAATGTCAAAAAGTGCATTGTCATCCACTTTGGTAAAAACTCTGTACCATGAACTACCACATAAATGGCAGTCTACATAATGGTGAATGTTTGATATGAGATCCTGGGACCCAGGTGGACATTAGTTTCTCCTTTGTTAATCACATCGCCACAGTAGTTAGGAAATCCTTCTATCTGGCACACCTCATCAGAAAAGGGTTCTCATCCAGGAAAAAAGAGGTCATTGTTCCCCTCTACTCGGCACTCATTAGACCCATTATAAAGTACAATGCCCCTTTTGGAATGTACCTCACAAGATATCTGCAGCAGCTGGAAAGGCCACAGAAGTACCTGACAAAGAGGATTACTAGCCTCAAACAGATGGCCACACTGACCCTTTCAAAAAACTCCAGCTTTTCTCTGTAGTATATCGGCTACTCCAAGGAGATCTATACTTAACATATAAAGCTATGTTAAACCCAGAGCTGTTGGACATGCTACACCTAAAGAAATCCCAATCCCTCTGAGCTACATGCTCTAGGGACCTAAACCTTGTCACCACAATAAACAGGATATGCTGGAGGGACAGATTCCTTTCCCAGAGACTTCCTATACTCTGAAACAAGCTACCCATCTATGTCAAGCAAAGTTCCTCATTAGCACTCTTCAAGAAAAACCTTGATGAGTGGATGGGAAATAGGAAATACACCCCGGAGATCACTTCTGTAGCTCTGCTTGACAGGGGCACAGGAAATTCACTTTCTTGGGTGGCGTAAGTAAGGAAACCTTATTGGCTAGGTTTACTTAGGCCCTTGGGCCGATAGCCTAGTAACTACCTATGAACCTATGAACTTTCAGAAGGGTATGAAGTCTAAAACTCAAATGTTTGTCATTATTTTCTAACTTTAGTCTTTAATGATTTGTCACTAATTTGCCAAGACAGCCACAATTTCATGAAAAAATGACCAAACATATAAAGCAAAAATCTGGATATTCTGCAGAAATCTGTATGGTTGAGAGGTATGGTGGGCACCTACATAGCTGTATGGCCTCAGCAATACCTGACAGGACAACATCAACCCCCTTAAGGTAGGATGAATGCCTGTGGTGGACAGCAGCAATACACAACTACCATCATAGGTGGAAATAATTGCAGGACAGGCCAGGGAGGAACAGATGCATCATTTATAGCCATGTTACCATGTTCTGCACAAGCAAATAAGGTCACAGTTGATATATACTAAGGATGTCTTTGAGTGCAAACTGGATACATCCACCAAGGCTGATTAGTAGGCTTTCCAGACATGTGTCCACAATTCCAGAGGCAACACACATATCTGCTCTGTTTTGGTGGCTAATAACACCACATACACATATGCCATAGATATAGGCAACTGGGTGCAGACAGGTGAAGTATAAACTTCACTCCCCCTGTCCCCCTATTGGTACAGATGTGCATGTACAGCACCTGCCCCTCCCCTCATGATCAGGAAGCAGGTCTGTAATGCCCTCTCAAAGGCAACACATAGAGGTCTCCATAGGCCTGACTCCATTCCTGGCTGCATCCTACATGAACACAGGCATGGGCTCTCAGACCCATTTTGCAGTGTAGTCAACCACAGCCTAAGCACCGGTGTTATCCTCATCTGAACAGAGGACAGACAGAAAGTTGACAGAAAAAAGGTTATGCATTAGCATGAATGTTCTGAAGGATACATGCCTGAAACTGAAAAGTATGCCTTTATGTCATGACAGCAGTCCTCAATGACATGGCCAAAAACCTCAATACTCTCCATTTAATATAATAACATAATATTAATATGCAGAAGGAGATAAATAAAAATATACAGCTCAAATCCCCAAACCAAGGTAGTGTAGTGGTCAGACTCCCAGCTTGGCATGATGGCGTACACAGTTTGAGTACTACAACAGGCAATCCAATTTTACAAGGGAAAGCAGTGTTAAAAGTAATATTTTCATATTAAAACATGTGGTAAGTTATTTTTGTCACCTAGGGTAGTGTAGCTGGTGTAAAATGGAAGTGTGAGTGCTTATAACATCTGAAACCACCCATGTATACTTGTGTCCCATACAGTATAGTTACATCTGTAGCTACTGTAATGGAAGCGCATTTTACATTTTATAAGAAATATATAAAAAATATATATAAAAATATAATATAATATGATATTATAATAATATTATAAGGATATAATATTATAATATATATATATATATATATATATATATATATATATATATATATATATAAATAGATATAAAAGATATTTTATAGGTATGAACTGTGAGAAACGGTTAGCAACGCTAAGCTATACTTAGCAGGTTTAAGCATTGCTCAGATGTTAATGCTAAGCAACAGATAGCTCAGCTAAGCAGATTTCCACACTGGTAAATATTGCTAAGTGAAGCCAGCACAGATTAAGCATCTGTACATTTAACCATGTGTTGGCATCACTTAGGGTCACACAAACCTGTGCAAACCCACTTACAACTGCTTAAAACTGCTTTAATCACTCTGTTTCAATCAGGTACTGTTCTGCCTAGCAACAAAATAATCAGCCCTTCCAAATCTCAAACCCAGGACCCTGTACAGCACAGTCAAAGCAATGTGCTACTACACCATTTGAGTTGTAAGGTTTGCTAATGCTTTTTCAAACATATCATGCAGTAGAGTCATTCAACTGAAGGGAAAAGATTCCAGACAGCCAAGTTTGGTATTTATACATATACACATGTATATATGTACAGAGATGCATATATATATATATATATATATATATATATATATATATATATATATATATATGGAAACATATATACATAATATAAATAGAGATATACGCGTAAAATCTATACATATAGATATATATAATTAAATATATATATAAAAAGTTTAAAAAGTATATATATATATATATATATATATATATATATATATATATATATATATATATACACACACACACACACACACACACACACACACACACATACATGTATATATATATATATATATATATATATATATATATATATATATGCTCATAACATGTAGTGGAGTCATACCTCACAACCATACCTCTCAACCTCTTAGTGCAAGAAATCTGTCCAAAGGCTGGCTAAATAGGGGGGCAATGGACCCAAACTAGGGATGCATTTTAAATATTGCTTTTTCAAATGTAAAATGTTACCAGAGTGACAGGGTTTGTTTCAGCATACATGTTTGGAAGAATGTGAGTTCTGAAACTGAAATGTATTTTATCATTTACTGCCAGAAATCTGTAGATCATCACAGTGATTTACCAGGGATATAATAATAATGAATTTGTGGAATAGACTAGAAATATAAGCAATTTACCTGGACATATTGCAACAATCCAGACAGCTGAGAGGTAGGGTCAGAACCCGTTAGTGCAACGAGTTTGGACCAAGCCTGATGAAGTAAGGGGTGAAAGGCATAAAAATAGGGACATATCTGAAATAATGGAGTAAATAAGCTGACACAGTTGCTGCAGTAACACCATCATGTCGGTCCTAACATATATTGACTGAAATAGCACAAGTCCAACACTCAATTACTTTTCACTAGTTAGTTACTGAAATCCTCAGATCATCCCACTGATGTGTCAGAAATACACAACACTTATGGGGGCCAGGCAACAGCTCATCCTACAAATATCTGGACATAATGTCACATTAAGGAAACTACACTCAGCTGCTAAGCATATCACCAGCACTGTCCAAACTATGGTCAGACTAACCCAAATCCGCTAGGGGGAATTACACATGTATTAGCAAATATATCAGGCAGTACAGGGATGTAACAGCACTGAACAACAGACACCAGTGTGAAAGTGCATACCCACAACCAATTCCACCACAGTCACAGTGACATACCGGTAAGCCAAAGGAATAGCACATTATAAGGACTGTGTGAACAAAACCATCTCAACATGTTTGCCACTCACACACTCCCCTTACATATACTGGCCCAATTCACAGTGTAGTATGATGCCTGACCATGGTATGGAACATGTCTCAGTCTGCCCCTACAAACATATACAGCTGATAGACCACCAGAAACAGGAGCAGCATGCACAGGCAGATAGTAAAGGAGCCACAACACATAGATCCACTCCCTCCCTACACAGGCCAAATAACATTGACACACTACACTGCTACACAGTCCTGACAGTCTGTTAACAATTGCCAGAAATACACAGACCTCTCAACTGTACAGAGTCCCACAGAATGTCCAGGATTTCCCCTCATATATAAGGCCTCTTCCACATAACGTCTGGCAGTCTGATACATCACTGGGATGATATCAGGAATGTAGGCACTAAATAATCATATACCATACCTATCAACTTCTGACTGTATGATATCTGGACAAAGCCTGGCATAATTGTGGGACAGAGGGCCAAAATAACAGGGGCATATTTGAAATATTACTGTTCTAAATTGAGAAAGTTGCTGGTGTAACAGGGTTAGTTGTAACATCTTTTTTGAGGGGTATGAGGTCAGAAACACTAATTGATGTTAGCAGTTACTGACTGCAATCCCCAGAGTATGCTACTGATTTTCCAAAGGCAAAAATGTCTGAGGAACACACCAAACATAGGAGTCCAAACTCTGGCCATTCTGTGCATAGCCCTACAGTTGAGAGTTATATCAAACACATAACACTGTCAGAGGTAAAATCACACAGAAACTCCATGTCCACACAAACCCTGTTAGACTAGCATTAATCCAAATGAATAACAGCAATACTTACATTCTGTCCCTATGTCTAGAACATTTTCCCCCATTTTGTTGGCCTTTCTCCACAGTTTTGGTTGTAAGAGGTATTTCCAATACTCTCTGTGATGCTGTTGTTCACAGATCTCCATAAAATCTTCCTCACTGGCTAGGAAAAGAGCCAATGCCCACATGAAGTACTCAAATACAGGAGTTTGTTGCCATGCCATTGGCTATATGAATAACAACACAGCTGTTCTGTATGCATTTAGCAAGAAGGGGACACAAACTGGTGCACAGGCCATCAGCTGCTCATGAGCATTACCTTCAAATGGCAAGCTGCTGTCTATGCAAAACAGATGTACACCCTACATCCATGAGCGAGAGCGAGAGAGAGAGAGAGAGAGAGAGACCATGAGAAAACAAAAGAAAAAACAGCAGGATGTAACCAAATACACTTGAAAAAAAAGGTATGTCAAACAAGTAAGCATGTAATGGACTGCAGTAGAGGGTAGGTAAGAATGGGAAATAGGAAGTTTAACATATATGTCTCAACAAGACTTGCTGTACTGATATATTGCTGATCAGAACTGATGGTCTGGGTCTGTCTGCAGTGACATAGATCATAGATCATGCCCCTGAGTCACCCCAGGAAAGGATGGCTCACAAATTACTACTACTGGAGTGTGTGTTGAACAATTTTGACTGTGACAATGCTAGGCCAGCTACTGGGATGTCTTACATATCCATATCTTACTTGTGAATACAACTATGATATACTTATTTGTCTCAGAAATGTGAGAGACCTATACATCATATTTGCATAGTAAAGTACTGTTGCAGATGTATGTATTGAACTGCACGTGATATACTGAGCTCATACCATGTAACTGTCCAGTGTTGTGCACACTGACCATATGTGTGCCTCATATTTGTAGTCATTTACTCATAGAGTTGTGTTATGTCTGGCAAATCCTTGGCAAATCTGTGAAAACTGACATTACAACATCTCATTCTTTTTCCACTGGCTGTTCCCATGGGTCTATATTAGAACACCAAAAGGGATAAATGGGTCTATATTAGAACACCGAAAGAGATAAATATCAAATGCTCACATGAGTGAATATGCAGAAACTCAATTTTATTTGATTGCAGTACAGTGAAGATGAGAATATTTGCCCTTTCTTCACTGTAGTGCAATCTTGGAGTTGGAATATATATTTAGCCGGGGGGGGGGGTGCAGCCCCCCACAATAATGATGTTGAGTTCCTCCATATTCGCTCATGTCAGCATTCGATATTTATCCCTTTTGGTGGTCTAATATAGACCCATTCTCATTAGGGGTCGCCACAATGCATCTGTTGCCATTTCTGCCTGTCCTCTGCATTTTGCTCTGTCACACCAAACACCTGCATGTCCTCTCTCACCACTTCCAGAACCTTATCTGAGGCCTTCCTCTTTTCCTCTTACCTGCCAGCTACAGCCTTACAATCCTTTTCCCAATATACTCATTATCCCTCCTCAGCACATGTCCAAGTCGATGTAATCTTGCCTCTCCGGCTTTGTCTCAAAACCGTCCAACATGGGTGACCCTCTCATATACGCATCACTAATCATGTGCACCCTCGTCACACCCTGTGCAAATACTAACATCTGTAATTCTTCCACATCCAGCTCTGACTCTTGCCTTTTTGTCAATGCCACTGTCTCCAACACATATAACATAGCTGGTTTCACTACCCTCTTGTAGACCTTCACTTTCACTTTTACTGATTCTCATCTGTCACAAATCACTCCTGACACTCTTCTCCACCCTCTCCATCCTGCCTGTAATCTTTTCTTCACCTGTCCCTCACAGTCGTCATTACTCTGAAATGTTGATCCCAATCATTTCAACACATCCGCCTTTGCCAACTCTACTCCTTGCATCCTTAACATTCCACTATCCTCCCTCTCATTCACACACAGATATTCTGTCATAGTCCTGCTGACCTTCATTCCTCTCCTCTCTAGAGCATATCCCCACCTCTCCAGGTTCTCCTAAATCTGTTCCCTATGCTCAATACTGCTCACAATGTCATCTGCAAACATCATAGTCAATAGGGACTCCCGTATGATCTTGTCTGTCAACCTGTCCATCACCATTGCAAATAGGAAAGGGCTCACAGCTGATCCCAGATGTCATCTGACCTCCACCTTAAATGCATCCATCACTCCCACCACAGACCTCACTGCTGTCACACCACCCTTGTACATATCCTGTACCACTCTTACATATATCTCTGCCACTCATGACTTCCTCATACAATACGACAACTCCTCTCCAGGGAACCTGTCATATGCTTTCTCTAGTTCTAGAAAGACACAAAGCAACTCCTGACCTCCTCTGTACTTCTCCATCAACAGTCTCAGAGCAAACATCACATCTGTAGTGGTCTTTTCTGGCGTAACACCATACTGCTGACCACTATTCATCACCTCCCTGCTTAACCTAGCTGTCACTACTCTTTCCCATAACTTCATGCTGTGACTGATCAATATTATCCCTCTGTAGTTACTACAGCTCTGCCTATCAACCCTATTCTTAAAACAGTACCCAAACACTTTCTCTCCACTCCTCATGCAACCTCTCACTTTCCAAGATATCATTAAACAATCTGGTTAAAAACACCACTGCCATTTCCCCTAAACACTTTCAGGCTTCCACAGGTATGTCATGTGGACCAACAGGCTTTCCAGTGCTCATCCTCTTCATAGCTATCCATACTTCCTCCTTGGTAAGCTGCTGCACTTTCTGATTCACCATACCCACATTATTTGATCTTCTCTCTCTCATTCTCTTCATTCATCATCCTCTCAGAGTACTCTGTCCATCTGTCTGCTCAACACACTCCCCTCGCTTATGAGTACATTTCCCTCATTATCCTTTATCACCCTTATCTGATGCACATCTTTCCTAGCTCAGTCCCTCTGTCTAGCTAATCAGTACAAGTCCTTTCATCCCTCCTTACTGTCCAACCTGTCATACAACTCTTCATATGCCTCATCCTCATCCTTAGCCTTTGCCACCACTCTCTTTGCCATGCACCTTTATCTCCTTATACTCCTGTCTACTTTCCTCATCTCTCTGATAATCCCACTCCTTCTTACCCAGTCTCTTTCTCTGTATACTGTCCTGTATTTCCTCAGTCCACCACCAGGTTTCCTTGTACTCTTCCTCCATCCACGTCACACCAAACACCTTTCTAGCCATCTCCCTTACTAGCTCTGCTGTACTTACCCAGATATTTGGTAAATTGTCACTGCCACCCAGTGCCTGTCTTAACTCTTTCCTGAACTCCACCTCACAATCACCCTTTTCCAGTTCCCACCATTTGATCCTTGATGCTGCCCTCACGCTCCTCCTCTTCTCGATCACTGTCATCTTACAGACCAACATTCTATGCTACCTAAAAACACTTCCCCCTGTCACTACTTTGCAGTTTCCAATCTCCTTCAAACTGGTCCTTCTACATTGGATATATTCCACCTGTGTACATCTTCCTCCACACTTGAATGTCATCCTATACTCCTCCCTCATGTTATAGTATGTATCCACCACAGCCATGTCCATCCGTTTTGCAAAATCCACTACCATCTCACCATCTGCATTCCTTTGCTTAACACCATACATACCCATCACTTCCTCATTCCCTCTGTTCCCTTTACCAACCTGCCCACTGAAATCTGCTGCAATCACCACTCTGTCACCCTTGGGTACAATCATCACCATGTTATCCAACTGACTTTGCATTTCTCTTTCTCATCCATTGCACAACCAACTTGCATAGCATATGCACTAACAACAGTCATCATTACACCATCAGTTTCCATCTTCATAAACATCACTCTATCAGACACTCATTTCATCCTCCAAAACACTCTTGACATACTGTTCCTTCAGGATAACCCCTATCCCCTTTCTCCTCCCATCCACACCATGATAGCACAATTGTGACCTGCCTCCCATACACCTAGCCATACTCCCCTTCCATCTGGTCTCATGAACACACAATATATCAACCTTCCCCTGGCCATCATATCAGCTAGCTCTGTCCCTATATCAGTCATACTGCCAACATTAAAAGTTATTACCCTCACTGCCACACTCCTAGCCTTTCTCCTCTCTTCCTACCATATGAGTGTTGTACATCCTCCAGGTTATGCCTGTCAATGCAAAGGCTACTGTGCTATCGAATGACTGAAGTGCGTTACAGCAATACTATGACAGTGTCACTAATTTTGTCCCATTGCCCCCCATGTATGTGTGGTGTCCTACAGATGTCCTATTCTAACGGGTTAAGCAGGTTGACTGGGGAGCAAGAGTGTGAATACAGTCTGCCATACTGACATAGAACAGAAATTTATATCAGGTATTACCTGCGCACATGTCAGTATGAGTAGGTGTAACTGGCCGCCTCATAACAACAGACATGGGATGCAAAATGTCAGTTAATTAAGCTGTACATGTTGTACATGTGTGTAATCTTAGTTACTGTGCATCCAACAAAGTGACATTTCTACAGCTACTGGTTGCTGCATTGCGCTGACACAGCCATGGGTACTACAATACGCATGATTATCAGTTTGAAATTGGAGAGGTGTCCAACTGTGTTATGAATTTGTGCCCATGCCTACTACAAACAGCTATATGAACACCTACATAGCTGTATGGACTTAGTAATACCTTACTTGGAAAACCTGCCTCCACCGAAGTAGAGTAATCCCCTTTGCTGGACAGCAGTAATACACAAACCACAGACTTGGTCCCTATATTGGCTGTACAGGGCAAAGTAGGAGCAGGCACCAACCTGGCATCAAGTCAGCCATTGTCTGAACACGTATATAAGGTCACAGATGGATTTCTGTAAGGCTCACTATGAGCACAGATTGGACACATCCACCAAGGCCAATCACAAGGCCATCTTCCCATATGTCTGCAATCTCAGAGGCAACAAACCAACCTGACCTGTAATGATGGTTAATCAGACCACATACACACAAAACATAGCTATAGCCAACCTGCTGCAGATAGGGTTAGGGTAAACATCACCCCCCTGACTCAGCATCACTATAGGTGGATATGCACAGCACCCACACCACTCCCCTCATCACCAGTGAGCAAGTACATATTGCCTACTGAAAGGCAACAAACATAAGTATCCATGGGACATGATAACATCCCTGTCCACATCCTACATGAGCTCAGGCATGTGCTCCCAGCTCCATTACACACTGTAGTCACACCAAGCCTTAGCACCATCCACACCCCATCCACTTGGAAGATGGCCAATGTCATCCGTCTACACAGACCTGAATGAGGAATAGAGAATTATGCAATTAACTGGCCCTCACTGGGGGGAATATGACACATTAGGACCAGGAGTGCAATGCAAGCTGATACTGTGCTGATAGATTACAGGGGTATGGTGTGGTTGTGAGTGGTGGCTACTGGCATTCAATGTACATGTGCAGGTTCTGTACATACTGTTGCCAAATGTATGAGGTCCAGTGATGTGTTTCCCTGTTTATGTCTTCCAGGTGCAATTTTTCACCAGAAAAGGGCAACATTTTCATCAGCTGAGACTATCATTATCATCGAAGCCATACTACAGCACCATGCGATAATGTTCGTCCAGAGTCAGCAACATCTACAGAAGAGGACCGCCCTGTGGGCTGACCTTGTCCACAGGGTAAACGATGTCAGCCTGCACGCACTTACATATGAGCAGGTCCAACATCGTACAACCAACCTCATACGCCATGCCCAGCAAAGGGCTTCTGCTGTGGCCAGGGATCGCACAGCCACAAGTGGGGGCCCAGCCACACAGCCCCCAGTGACACCCACCGAGGAGCTCCTCACCGACTTTGGGGCACCCATCCCAGTACAACATCAGGGTACAGACCCCCACATGCTGGAGGTGGGTGTCACCCAAACAATAGATGAGGAGCAGGCAGGTAAGGCCCCAGTGGAGATTACTAGACTAGTGTAGCAGACATACTTGTATCTGTAGAGTATCTACGTGCATGTCAGATAAGACTGCAGTTGTGGATGGGGTTTTCTAATGCACAGAAGTGCACATCTATGGTGAAGGACAGCAAATTGTGTAGTATTGGGGGTTGTACTGTAAATGTGCAGACATGCTGCATCCATCCTGTACCAATGTCACATGTGAGCCTGCTGATAATACCACTCTCCCACAACTACCTAGGTCCTTCTGGTCTGCATGTGGGACAGCAGCCTGAATCTGGTGAGTATGGAATTGTTCTGTTGTGGTTTGCCAATACCTCAGGCATGTGAAAGGCATGCGATTTACCATGCACACAACTGTCAGTCATAGCCATATTGCTTTATGTGCATGTTCACTTGTGGTGAGGTTAATTGCATTGCATCACAGTGGTCAACACAGGTGTCTATATGAAGAGAATGTAACATTCCTGTAACATAACACACAACCTGTCAGTGCAAGACTTCTGAACATAGACCAGCAAAATGGGGGGGGGGTGGGGGGGACGACAAATGACCTAACGTAGGGACATGTGTGAAACATTACTCTTATACAGTGGATATAAACAGTGTACACACCCCTATTAAGATGCCAGGTCTTTTTGATGTATACAAATTGGGACCACAATATGTCAGTCCACACCTTTTCTAACCTTTAATGTGACACATAACATGAACAATTCACTTGTAAAACCAACCAATCTGTTGAGCACCAAATATGGAGTAATACAAACCTTACAATAAGCTGGATGCATACGTGTGCACACCCTTCGGATAATATTTTATTGGAGCAGCTTGTGATTTACTGACAGCATTCAATCTGCTTGGGTACATACCTGCCATCAATTAAAGGCACTGAGTAACACCAAACAACAGTCTGCTGTCCAAGTAGGATATTCATGACATTTGCTCAGTTGCCTGCAACAGCAACAGCCATGGCTTGCAGACAGCTTACAAAGTAGCAAAGGGATCTCATATTTGAAAGGTATCATTCAGGAGTAGGGTACAACAACATTACCACAGCATTGCATACACCATGGAACACAGTGAAGACAGTCATCAAAAGGTGGATTGTATATGGGAGAACAGTGCTTTTGAAAAGGACCTGACGTCCTTCCAAAACTAATGAAAAGACATGTCCAAATCTGGTCAGGGAGGCTGCCAGGAGACATACAGCAACACTGAGGGTGTTGTAGGAATCTCTTGCAAATACTGCTGTTGTGTACTACATGTGAGAACAATCTCCCATATTCTGCATAAGTCTGGCCTATGGGGTAGGGTCAGAAGATGGAAGCATTTCCCCACACCAAAATACATCCAGGGGTGGATACAACTTACAATACAGCACATCGAGTCTCCCAAAGGCATGTGTGAAAATGTGTTATGATGTAAAGAGACTATGGATCGATCTCACAGCCACAATACCAAAAGGTACATGTGGTGCAGAAGCAACACCTCTCTTCACCTGAAGACCACCATCCCCATGGTGAATCATGCTGGTGGCATTGGCATGCTGTGGGGATGCTGTTCTAAAGCCAGAACTGGGACGGTAGTCACAGTGGTGGGAATTCTGAAAAGTTCAAAATAGCACACATGTCTGGCCCACATCCATCAGGCATCTGCAAGAACGCTGAGGATGGGGAGGGGTGTCAGCCTTCATGACAAAAACCTGAAGCATGCATCCAAAGCTACCTAAAAATGGCTTCACCTGAACACACTCATGGTTATTAATTGGCCCAGACAGAGCCTAGACCTAAACCCGATAGCAAAACCCCAGTGTGACCTGATGAGGGCTGTGCACATGAGCTGTCCTTGCAATCTGACAGAGTTGAGGGACCTATGCAAGGAAGAGCGGTCAAATAATGCCAAGTCAAGATGTGCCATGCTGCCACACACCTTCCCAAGAACAGTGAATGCCGTAAGTCACTTACAAGGTGCTTCAACAAAGTATCATTTTAAGGGTGTGCACACTTATGCAACCACCATATTGTACCTATTTCATTCATTATATTTTTCATGTAATACATTTGTTTATCGATTGGATTGCGCAGGTCATATGTCACATGAAAGATGGGTAATATATTTGAATGCATTATTGCAGTCTCATCTTATATATTACAAGAACATGGCATGTTAACAGGGTTGTGTATACTTATCATATCCACTGTAAGCTTAGAAGGTTGATGGTGTAACAGGAATTGTGTGACCATACATTTACTGCTGGTTTGGAGGCCTGAAACTCAAATGTATGTCATTAGTGACGTCACTCATCAGATCATCCCAGTTATGTATCAGACAAACACAGGGGTTTTGAGAAATAGAACAAACATATGAGCCAGACATCTACACATCCTGCAAGGATCTGTACAGTTGTGAGTCATGTTCTGTTGTACTTGCCACTGTGCTATACAGGTGAAGAGCAATGATGTGTACACGGAAGCAGTCTGTGCTGGGGAAGGGCCATCACCTACTATCACTACTCATGTATCTCAGAGCTCTATATTGTTAGCTACATGTAGTAAAACTGGCTGCAATGCATGATATTGAGGGCCGTATGACATGCATTTTACCATTTGGGTAATGTGAGGTCTGTATAACAGATTTGTGCCACCTCACCTGTAAGTGTCTATGTATGTGCATGTATGTGTGTGTGTGTGTGTGTGTGTGTGTGTGTGTGTGTGTGTGTGTGTGTGTGTGTGTGTGTGTGTCTGTGTGTGCGTACCAGCCAACCTCAAAGTGCAGGTATTAATGTACATATAAGCAAAAGAACATAAGGACACAATGACAACTTCCACTACTGCCAGTTCAAGATACTTTACTAGTGCACAAAGCAAACACAAGTGCTTTCACGATACAGCTTCATCAGGTGTACACCAGGTGTACACCATATGTACATGTACCAGTGTGTATGCATGCAACAGTGTGTGAGGGACACTGTTTTTACACAGTGTAACCTTGCATACATACCCCTTGTCACAGACAGCCTTCAGACATGTCACCTCAGTGCTGTGTAGTACCACAGGCTTATACATACAGAACAGGTTACTGCAGTACTGTCAGCAGGTCCCTCACAAGCGTAGCCATTACATTAACTGCAACAGATTCACCTGTCAATATCTGTTGGCCCTGCCATTTCTTTCCCATACACTCAATGCTGAAGCAGTTGATGAGGGCATGCATGATACTGTGTATGACAGGTTTGTGGTATATATTCCTGAGTTCACCGGGTCAAACTAAAGGGGTGGCGAAAGCCATATAACTATGGGCTAGGCTTATAAATGCCCTTGGGCAGATAGCCTAGTATGAACCTATGAACCTATGAACCTATGACAAAATAGTATATCCTTTGCATACACACTGTAAGGACTGACACAGGGGATGTGCATACAGTAACACAACCACAGTTGGCAATAGACAGATTAGCAAACCTACATTTAAACTTTGATGTACTGTAGTACTACATACACATGACATGCCCACACAGATTATATGCATGGGGCATAACACGCTACCTCTTACAACATGTAATGTTCTGAATGCCTTCATGGATGGTGAGATAAGCTACCAGAAATAACATGTGGAGTCATGTATTGCTCCTACAAGGCTGGACAAGTGATAGTGTAGCTGACATTGTATTAGCATGCTGTTTCAGTCAGGTATGATACCTGATGCTGGCATGTGTGTCACTACACTCACTGTGGCCAATTTGGCAACAATATCACATACATGGGCATTGTTAAGGGACACAGACCACATATAGGTTGCAAACATCCAGATATTCCATAGACATCTGTACAGAGGACTGGTATGGCCTGCACAATGATTTAACATGCTGCATGTGAGGAAGATGCTGTTACCACACTATATAAAGTAATGCCATCGGGAGGTGGTAAACAGGAGCTGATGGTACACACATCAAAATGGTATCAGCCAAACAGGATATGATCTTCACCCAAACACACACACAGTTGCAAGTATTGAGATTAGAACTTCTACCTATCTAGTTATTACTACTGTAGTGTTTTGCAGTTATCAGATACACCACTGAGCTTATGTAACTTTACCTCCTCCCAAGGTACTTCTAAGGTGAATGACAACAGCAGGCCTAGCAAAGTAGGGTGATAGGAAATTTACAGGGTGGTACACAACTCAAAATGGTATAACTCACAAAGTACATGATTCTCACACAAACACAGTTGCCAGTATTGAGATTAGAACCCCTATCTATCTAGTTATTTCTACTATAGTGTTACGCAGTTATCAGATGCGCCATGGAGCTTACATGATTCCATTTCATCCCAATGTACTTCGAAGGTGAATGACATCAGCAGGCCTATAAACTAGGGTGATGCAAAGTTTACAGAGTGTTACACAACTGAAAATAGTATAACCCACACAGTATATGATTCTCACACAAACACACGCACACACCTACTTGCCAGTATTGAGCTTAGAAACCTGACCTATCTAGTTATTTGTACTATAGTGTTATGCAGTTATCATATGCACTACAGAATTTACTGGGCTGACAACTGGCCAAAGTGCTGATAACTGCACAGCGGAGGTAAACTATTACAGCTGCCAGAAAGCCTGTCTTCAGTTTTCCCTTAGATCTTGCTAGTTCTTTTTCTCTTGCACTTCAACTATCCTAATAGCTTTGCATTTCAATGGGGTTTTGTATCAATTATTCTAGCACACCTGAAAGCCATCAGCAGTTGTCCTTCCTCACTGAATTAGATCCAGTACTTAGTAGTTATGACCACCCTTCCTGGCATGATTAAAGTGCAGTTCTCTGTGCTTTTTCCCATTCATCTGGTGCACTTGGGCATTTTGAGCCACTGTTGCAACTGCCTCATGTACACAGACAACCCTCTCCTCTAAACTCCCAACACTCAGACTTATGAGAGATACCCCTATATCACTGAATTGGAAGATATGCACTCTCCAGCAAAGACTGGACTATCTGGTCAAGAGGACAAGGGTCAACACCTGCACCACACCACATGGAACACATACCCATGGAACACATACCCCTCCAGAACACCCACTATCACAGCTCTGGCATACAAACAAAAACCACACACCCACCTTCACAGAGGCACTCAATAGACATTTACCTAAACAGCAGACACAACCAAGACTAATATCCACTTGACCACCACAACACAGCACAAACCACAGGAGACATATCTCACCTCCACAGTGTGCCTCTCAACCTAAGCCCATAAGGCTAACCACCTTCCCCAGTACAGTAATCATAGGTGATTCAATAGTGAGGTACACAGATGTCCCACTCATGAGGTTGAACATGGAGAAGGTAACAGTCAGCTGTCTATCAGGTGCCAGAATCCAACACATAACATACCCACTGAGGTCACTCCACAACAACTACAAGTATCACTCTATCATTGTCCATGTGTGTGCTTCCAGGTACTGGCTAAGTGTCTTGCCACCCCTGTTGTGCCTTTTTAGGTGGTGTTCCACATCAAATTACCACCATAACAACTATACATAAATGCAATCTGAGGGTCATGCTGCTCAACACTAGACATCTACATCTCGAGATGCAGTCACTCGAATCACTCCTCAAAATGAAAAACATTGACTTTTGTGCTGTAACGGAGACCTGGTTTACAGCAGGAGACAGCACCCCTGCACTACCAGGCTATAACTCATTCCACACCTGTCAGGTCCAAAACATGGACCACAGCTCCAAAGGCAGTGGAGTCTCCATATTCATAAAGGATATGCACACCTCCAGACTAGTATCCCAACATAATGCATCTGAGATACTTCAGGTACAACTGACATTGGGTAATAGTGCAATCCAGGTCATAGCCTGCTATAGGTCCCCATCCATGTCCCTAGACTCTCAATCTACATTCCTCAACACCCTGGGATCTATCAAGGTCCAACCCAATGCTCTCATAAAAGGAGACTTCAACTACCCCTTCATCAACTGGGAAAGATACTCAAGCACCAATACACTGGCCCAACACTTCCTGGAATTCATCAATTCCAATGCCCTGGACCTGCTCATTCTGACACCCAGTAGAGGAAGCAACATCCTTTACCTGTGTTGATTACTAACATATGGAACCGTGGCTTGACAACAGTAGTCAATCCATACCTGGACAGATCCAACATAGAGTAATCACCAATGAAATTCACATCTCACCCCCCCCCCCCGCAAAGGTAACCACCTTGAAAAACTTCTCCAAAGCTGACTTTGGACTCCTAAAAACAGAGGTGGCTAACTTCACAGCACCCATGCCAATGGAAAATACCTGTGTAACCACTGAATCATACACAAATGCACTGCACAAACATGTACATCAATGCATGGACCTAGCAATGCCCTACAGAACCATGCCACTCTCCTCCAAACACTGGAGGCCAATCTGGTGGTCCCCTGCCATTAATAAGCTGTACAACAGAAGGAATAGACTGTTGCTTTAAAAGGTGGAGTTCCAAGAGTGGTACAACTCCCTTATTAGCCTCAACAACAACTTGAGATCCCACTTGAAAACATCTAAAGCCAGCTATGATGGCAGAATTGCAGCAGACACTGACAACAATCACAAAACCTTTGATAGTTATATCAAGAACCTCCACGGCAATACCCAGAAGTGCTCTGAGTTACTGCACAATGCTACCTCCTATACTGAGCTAATAGATATTGTCAACATTCTTGCCAACACATTCAGTGCCAGCTTTACCCCTCTCCCCCCTAGGGGAACAATAAGAATGCCAGAAGAATGCCAGGCAGTTAGGATTACTGCCGACCAGGTTAAACCTGCATTGTCCATGGGCAAGAATACAGCTTCCATGGGACCCAAAATTATCTGTAGCTCATACCTTTCAACCTGGAAACATCAAAAATCTGGACAAAGGGCCATGAAACATAGGTACAAATCTGTACAATAATTAACATAAAATTTGCATACATAATTATGTAACCTCACACACCCCAATGGAATTGTGGGATACCAGCTTTCAAACGTAACTTGAAGAACACACAACCAAAATATGGCCCCCAGAGTCCCCCTGCAGCCGTTCCAATGTCCCATTACTTGGCTATTTCGCCCCATTTACCATAAACACTGTCAAGTGCATACTGCTTTACCTCTACAGTGATTATTTGGATTTCATTTAAAACTTTTATTTTACATTTTATAGCACAAAAACTAATAGACATCTGTTAAACAAAGTAATACAGTCTCACAATGAAAATAGACTTAGCATTAAAATTTTTCTGCCCTTGAAACTCACATTTATTGAAAGAGCATTGAAACCCACATTCAAAGAAAATGCATCTGGCCAGTGGTGGATAAAGATTACCTTTGGTCTGTTTTGAAATCATAGGCTCCTTGCACACGGAAACATACATGTGCTCTTTGATACAATTTCCTGACAGTATTAAATTATATTCCTTGTATAATACAGCACACTTGTTAGAGTGCATTTTGAATTTATTGTTTTGAGCATTTTTCCAGTAAGCAATGAAAAAAATGCATAAACCAATAAACTGCCCAATTCAGAACATTTCCATCATAAAAGTCTACTCAAACTTTTACAATTTACCAGTATCAGTAAATATGCACAATTTCTGCAGAAGTAAAAGTCATCTAAATAATTCCACATTAAAGAGATCTGCAACTAATGAAGAGGTTGTTGCTAGCAAAAAACATTATATTTCATTGTTTCATCTACAAGTAAAGTGCCTGTTGCCCATGAAGAATAAATTGCCTATGTTACATTAAAAAAATGATAAGCTAGTAATATTTCAGTAGGGAATGGGTGGCAAGCTGATAACAGGTTCGTAGTTACTAGGTATCTGTGATTAATTTAAGTGTCCTCTCCTCTGCCTTGTGTTATCAGTTGGCTAAAAACATCTGTGACCTGTCCAAAGACTGACAGACAATACAAGGGACTTACCATAAGTAAGAACATTTTCCCTTTGTACCAAGAATAATAAAAATAAAAATGTTTTATGCCTCATGGCCAAGACTTCCATCAAGATCACCACTTGGGGATGCAAACCAAGTTCATACAATATCAGCTACATACTCCTTCAAGCTCCTTACACATACAGCACACCATGATCCACCACTTCACCCATCTGATAAAAATTGTAATAACAAGATGGGAAAAAAGCAACATTTATTATCATAAGTTCCATCTTACTAAGATACACCTTAAACATTTGTTTATATAATCTCATATTTTAAAAAAATGAAAAAGTACCTTAACTGGATGATCGCCACAAAGGATCTCATTAACTTTTCAAAAAAATGCAGTTTTTTTGCACGCTTAACAAATGAACCACATAGCTGTCATCAACTCATCAAATCTACCATTTTAAAATCATGAAGAACGAATTTTGACCTTCTTGTAAAGACATCGCATACCAAACCATTGATTATACATTATGTTATGCAAACACCTACACAATTAAAAATATTCTCCCAAACAAAACACACACTTATATATTTTACAAACTTACTGAATCTCTTTGGCCATGACAAGAGTGTTTACTGCTATTGTAACTAATTTGTTTCAAATTCCAGTTTTTAATTTTAAATCCATAGATACAGAGATGCTGAACTACCACCAGTGACCAGTCATATTCTTCTCTGATGACTGTACCATCTTGTTTAACGTAAACTTAAGCATTTAACAACTGTCACAACACAACTTCCTTACAGTTCCTTTCTTCTACAAACACCAGTAATATATCTTTCTTGTGCACCACTTCATATATCCTCGAGCCTAGTGTCACTTAGCACATACCCTCAAACAACTTTTATTTATAATTCTTTTATTATACTCACAATTTTAGTTCAACTTCACATTATCAAAACAACGTTGTGTACAGAGGTGCTCACAAACTGCAGCGGTATACCATATATCCCTTTCTTCTATCCAGTTGGTCAACAACAGTTCAAATCTCAGGACCCATGTGCATAGCAACTGCTGGAGGTTACTATATTTCCTGTTGAAGATGGGGATGGTTTACATCAGTGTTAAAACAATAGGCTGTGCTAGAGAAATATAGACTAATGCATATTTTTGGAATTTTACTCAGTTACAGTGTGAAAGTAGTGAACTCCAAGTCACACTGCCAACCAGTCATGAGTGGAGTCCCACAGAGATCACTCCTGGGTACTCTCCTGTTCAACATCTCCTTCTCAGGAGTCCAGGCCAACACAAAGGAATTCTGGCTGACCAAGTTCACAGACAACTGCAAGCTGGGAGCCATCATTAACTCCACAAGTGATGCAGACATCCTACACAAAGGCCTCACTGAGACCACTGTCTGGTGTGGAAACCATGGCCTGAAGCTTAACACCACAAAATGCATCATCAGCCCCTTTGGTAAAAACTCAGTTCCCACTAAATACCACATTGATGGGAGCCCACTGAACACTGTAGATGTTATAAGAGATCTGGGGACACAGGTTGACAGCAACCTCATTTTTAACCACCACATTGCCACTGTGGTCAGGAAATCCTTCTATGAGGCATATCTCATTACCAAGGGTTTTGAATCCAGGAAGAAAGAGGTCATCGACATCGTCTCTGTGTACTCTTCCCTCATTAGACCAATCATCAAGTATAATGGCCTATTTGGCATGTACCTCACTAGACACTTGAAACAGCTGGAGAGGCCACAGAAGTACCTCACAAAGAGGATCCTAAGCATTATACACATGTCCTACACAGACAGACTCAAAAGACTCCAGCTATTCTCTGTCTCATATCACATACTTAGAGGTGATCTCTGCTTGACTTGCAAAGCCATGTCTCATCCAGCTCTTTTAGAAAAGCTACATCTAAAGACATCCCAATCCCTCAGCATCACACACTGCAGGGACCTCAACATCATTCCCACAATCAACACAACATGCTGGAGGGACAGGTTTCTCACCCAGAGACTGCACATGCCCTGGAATAGCCTTCCCATACATGTCAAGCAAAGCACCTAGATGACCCTGTTCCATAGAAATCTTGATGAGTGGATGGGTAATAGAAAGTTGACCCCAGGGATCACTCCAGTGGCACTACTTGATGGAGGCACTGGGAATTAATGTTGGGTGGCACAATGGCAGGACACTTCTATGGGCTAGGCTTGTAAAGGCTCCAGGGCCATTAGCCTAGTACACACCTATGAACCTATAAGGAGTGTGACATCAGCATGACCAATAAAGCAGGCCAGTGGGTGGGAAACTTATCAACATATGTGTTCCTACAAACATACACACACTCTTATACACCCACACACACATTTGCCAGATCTGAGAGTAGAACTGCTGCCTATCTAGTTATTTGTATTATAGTGTTATACAGTTATCGCATGTGCTACAGAAAGTACTGGGATGGCATCTGGCCAAAGGTGCTGATAAGGGGACTGCATTTAGCAGGACTGATAAAGTAGGGCATTGGGTGGGAAACATCAAAATACTTCTTTCTGCAAACATACGCACTTATACACCCACACACACATTTGCCAGATCTGAGAGTAGATCTGAGAGTAGAACCTCTGGCTATCTAGTTATTTGTACTATAGTGTTACACAGTTATCGCACGAGCTACAGAGCTTACTGGGCAGATAACTGGGCAAAGGTGCTGATAAGGAGAATGATATCAGCAGGACTGATAAAGTAGGGCAGTGGGTGGGAAACGTATCAATATACTTCTTCCTACAAACATACACACACTTACCACACCCACACACTTGCCAGATCTAAGAGTCAAACCCCTGCCTATCTACTTATTTGTGCTATAGTGTTATGCAGTTACTGTAGATGCTACAAAGCTTACTGGGCTGCCAATTGGCCAAAGGTGCTGATAAGGAGAATGACATCAGCAGGAGTGATAAAGAGTGATAAAGTAGGGCAGTGGGTGGGAGACTTATCAAATACTTCTTCTTTAAAACATACACACACTCTTTTGCAAGATGTGAGATCAGAACCTCTGTCTAGCTAGTGATTTGTACTATAGTGTTACTCAGTTATCACACACGCTACGGAGATTACTGGGCTGACAACTGGCCAGGGGTGCTGATAAGGAGAATGACATTAGCAAGACTGATAAAGTGGGGGACTGGGTAGTGTTGTGGGTGGGAATGGCCTAAAACCTTTTCACCTACACACACACACACACACACACACACACACACACACACACACACACACACACACACACACACACACACACACACACACACACACACACACCAGCAGGTGATGTGATATTATAAACCCAACCTCAGTACTGTTACAGAATGGGTCTCACCTTTTATGCTATCACGTGCACCTGTTTACAACTGGTATGGCACTGTTCACAGCAGGACATCACTGTATGCCATTCAGGGTATCCATGTGTGTGACTCACTCTGTGTCTCCCTGTGCCTCTCTCTCTATATCACTGTCTCTCACTTTCCCACATCTATGCTTGACATATGTTATCTGTTGCCCATTTATATATATATATATATATATATATATATATATATGTATATATGTGTGTGTGTGTGTGTGTGTGTGTGTGTGTGTATGTATTTTATGCAACAGATGTAGATATTTCACATATGGGTCACCTACAGCTAGCTGAGGGTAATCCTGTGTGTGTGTGTGTGTGTGTGTGTGTGGGGGGGGGGGGGCAGTTGAGGTATACATAGCTGTCTGTATGCACAGACATATATACATGATGCAGCCATATAGTCTGATGTGGGTTCCAACACATCCTGTGATTCACTAAGTGTAGGAGCATGCCCAGTGTGACCTTCTATAGTTAGAGTGGGACTCCATTCCAGAGATAGGTGTACTCCAGTCCAGGGTTTTGTGTGCTACAGCCATACCTCTCAGGAGTACACAGGACTTTCCACAGGGTATGTGGTTTGTTTAGCAGACATGTTCTGACATATCTGTAGTCTGAAATTCCAATGTATTGTGTCATTACCTAGTGCCAGACATCCTCAGATCATCACAGTGCTTTACCAGAGGAATACCAGTTGTATTTTGCATAGACCAATATTATGAGGAGAGCTATGTAAATTCTTGCCCAACAAGGCCATTTGTGAGGTGTGGCTACAGTCAGTTTAGTAATGACACACGGCTGTGTAAACAGTCCAGCAACCTGGTGATACATTGGCTGGGGATCTCCTGCTTGTCTGGTATCTTTCTAACCTAAGATATCATATGCTTGTCTGAGCATATCTCTCACCTGTACATTTTTTGGCAGGTTGTCCAGGTGTTTGGCTAGAGGTTTCATCCTTTCTACGTAAACTTGTGTTATTATGGCAAGTTAGTTACATATAATTGAAGAGTGATGTTACAAAATAATGACAGACATTACTGTTTCAGACTACATAACTTTCAGACAATTCCTGCTACTGCAAACCCCTCACCCTACCAACTTTCTCAGTATGTAATGGCGATATTTACAACACATGCCTGTCATTGTGCCTTTGTTCCACTTTTATTTCTGCCCTTGTCCAGTCATCTTGCTGTCAGAGGTTGGCAGTTATGGACGTTGGAACAGAGTGCATTCAACTGTGTAGGCATGTCCATTATATGTAAAAGCAAACATAAGAAAAAAAGGATTATTGAGAATGATCACTGGCAACAGTACCAAAAAGCACTTATATTCACAAAAGCCTTGGCACCTCTGCTACACATCATTCAAGATGTCACTAATATGTGTAGTATATTCCACATAGCACTGTGACTTATGCCAGTGGCAGGGCAGTGGATGTAGCTGACATGCATAACAGTTGGCACAGCAGTTATCTGCACATGGCTCTGTCAAAGGCAGCAATATACCTAGAGCACTACAAGACAACTGCCAGGAGAACATGCTGGTCAGATCCAGGCAGTATTACCCACACATACACATAGCTCATCAACCCCTGCATATTGTGGACAGGCAACATGTTTTCATGTATATTGGTACAGCCCTGCAAATGTGTGCTATGCTGCTATTTCCCTGCAAACATACATGTTGCTGCATTTGTGTGGGTATTTGGGGGGGCACACCTGTCAACTGTACACATTTGCGCAGACTGTGCTGATATCTGCTTTATATTTTGGTTCCATTTACCATAGTATTGTGCCCTGGCTTGGGGACTAGAGGGATATCAGTAAAGAGCCCAGGTCAGAGTGCACTGGCATACATTTGAGTTTCAGACTTCTTATCCTTCATAGCCTTACAGCAACTGCGGGTCCTGCTGTGCAATCACTGTGCGAGTCTGTAGGGAAATAATTCAACATTGCCACCATTTGTGTGCCTTTACCAGAAAATTCTCTGTGGTTTTCTACAACTGACTTTCTGTGTGGGTGTGAGGGGTCAGTTTGGGACCCACACCCTGACATCCATGCCTGTGACCTATGACCCCCCCCAGTTAGTTGTCCCCACACATGTACTGCAGTGGGATTTGCCACCTTGGGTACTACTGCATAGTATGTGGAGGTAAGTTACAGGTAATGTGATGTATGTGTCATCTATTTTACTGTGTGTGTGAGTTAGAGAGAGGTGTCAGTCCCTGAGGTCCCTACAGTGTCAGTATGTGTGCTGTGCATTGCCTCTTTGCCAAGGCCTGAGCATACTGGGCATGCATGCATCTGCTTACAGGATCAGGCTCAGGGGCCTCCTCCTGTGGGTCCTTCTGTGCCTGTGGAGACCTTGGCAAAGGTGTTGGGCTGTGTGGCCCTTCCCTGTGCTGTTCCTGCTGCAGCTGTTTCCACAAGATCATATTGTGTAGCATGGCACATACTATGATTTTGTGTGCACATGTGGCTGAAAAGTACTGTAAGGCTCCACCAGATATGTCAAGGCAGCAGAACTGTGACTTGAGCATCCCAAACACATGCTCTGTAATGATCCCGGTTTGTGTGTGTGCCTCATTATGGCATTCTTCTGTGGGTGTGTGTGCATTTCTGATGGGTGTCATTATCCACAGCTCCAGTGCATAGCCAGCATCCCCTACCAGATGGCCATACTGGATGCCCCCACTGGCAAATGCCTGGTACAACTGTGACAATTGCCAGATGTGGGAGTCATGATAGCTTCCAGGGTTGCCAGCACATACATTCATGATAATGCCCTGGGCATTGCACACAATCTGGCATTTGATGGAGGGGAAGCCCTTGCGGTTTATGTAGACCCTACCCTGTTCACCAGGTGGTGCTTTGATGTGGATGTGCATGCAGTCTATGGCATTCAGTACCTCTGGGTATTCTGCTACATGGTGGAAGAGATGCATATTGCTGGTCCTCTCCTCACGGGTGTTGGGGAATTAAATGTGCTCACTAGCATGTGGTAGCATGGCATCCAGGAACTGGTAGAGTACCCTGGATGCAGATGCCTGTGAGACCCCCATGATGTCCCCAATAGGTCTTTGGAAAGTACCTGTAGCTAGAATTCTTAAGGCTACACGTACCTTGGTATCCACTGGGATGGGTTCCCCTCTGTTGGTTCTAAGTCTGAGTTTAGGCCTGCAGAGCTCAGTGGTTTGCTGAAGTATGTCTCTGTTCATCCTGTAGTGCTCTACTATCTCCAGATCATGTAGGCCCTGGTAAGTTTCCCTTGGTCTGAACACTTTTCTCCTCCTCCTTAGCCTGTGGTGGTTGTCAGCATTATCCTCCTCTCCGCCATCAGCCTCTAGCACATACTGATAGATCAAAGCAATGGCAGTCCCTAACACTTTTCCAGTTAAAATTCCCTGCATGTGTACACCAATGGTGCAGAGTGTGTGGGAAAAAAACAGAATGTAACGTGTATCCATACTTTATACTGTTGTGCTGCAGATGCTGCCTGTATGATTGGCTGACTATGATGCATTCCACCTGCCAGCTATGTTATTTGTTCTTGAGTGCTTTAATTCTGCTATTTTCCTTTTTTGTCTTTTTCCCCTTCCCATTTGCTCCCCTTTTAAGTCCCAAGGCTCGCCATGCAAACCTGGCCCCCAAATGTAAACAGTCATGCTATTTCCAGCTTTTTTTTTGTTTGTTTGTTTTAGACAGTGTTTAAGAACCTGTTTAGCTTATGTAAACAGTAAGAAATGGCCTTTCTCTGGGCACGAACATGCTCCTCAGTTTATGGAATAAGTCAATACAGCCTCAGACATACCCCCTTGCTTAGCTGTCTTTACCTAAGCTTATCTCTGTGTCTTAGGGCTCCAATGTGCTTACAACATGCCTTACACACCCCCTTTTCATGTCTGTTGCTCCTCCTAGTTACACCATCATGCTAGAGCACCTACATGGTTAGGTGCAGTTTGAGACTTACAAGATTTTTGTGAGTCAGTAAATTTACCCTCATTTACATACCCCACTGCCTTAGTCCATAGTTACTGCACTTACACAGATCCTTTCCCCTTGATAACTACTGTTCCCTGGTACTGTTTTCATTCTGCATGCCATAGACTATAGTAGCAAAATGCAAATTTCCCTTAAAATTGAGTTCACCCTTTTTTATTTTTATTTCCCACCTGATCCCATTTGCACGCTGCTTCCCTATGCTTAAACGGCCAAGATCAACAAAAAAAAGTTTGATTTTTATAAAAATAAACAGTTTTCCTTGCCAATGGCTGTATATTTGACCATTGGCATGCCTAACCACTATAATACATGCTTTTTTGAGAACTGTCATGCCTCCGTTTTGTTATTTGCAGAAATGTATTCGGTTAGTAATCGAATACGTTTCTGCAAATAACACTGTTCTTGCATGGCTACCTGGCTGCTTGGTGAATCACTAATTCACCTCATCTTCATAGTTTTCACCAGCAAATGAGGTAATTAGCATTCTGCAGATGTTTCTGTACAGGAACAGTGTAGGCACGCTCGTGCACGTCAGATCAGCTGTTTGCTGGATTGCTCGGCGCCCATATTCCGTGTAGGAATGGCTACACTGTTCCTGCAATGAAATATGAGCTTCATGAATCCTGGGGATTATGTATACTGCCAAATGATACACTTTGTCTAGGACTAAAGATGTAAATAATTGTGGGAGTTCCTCTCATTATAGATATTGTCAGATGGTGTACTCTGTCTTTGATTTAAACGTATAAATAGTTGCACATTTCATTAGATCTGCAGAACACAGAACTGTTTCATTTTCATAATATGAAGTAGTTTACGGCTATATAATTTAGAAGTATGGGATCTTTCATAGCACAGAAGGTGGGGTAGAGATCACAATGTAGGACCAGTATGAGACATAGAAAATTGAAAGAGTTTTTAATCTGTCTGGATAACTGAAGAAATACAGGTATTTGATTTTTGTTTTAGTTAGAAGCTATTGAGGTCTTTCTAGTTGAGCAATGTGTTTGGAAAGTTACTTTCCAAACAATGCACTGTATTACATTATTGGCTTAATGAGAGAAGAATAGAGGGGAGTTATTACATCTATGGATCTGAGTATGTACCTTAGGTAATTAGCTAAGCATGGTAGAATGATTTTCTTATTGTAACTGATATGTGATGCTGAAATGATAGTTCGTTGTCAATGAAGGTACCTGGATCTCTAATTACTGTATTGATTTTAAGTAGGGTCTCTTTCTTCTGGATTCTTTTTACCACCATGCCTATTATTAATTAAGTCTCCCCCAGTGGGACTTCAAGCTATTTATTTCTTTGTGGGTGCAGCCCACATATCCATGGGGTCCATCCCAAGCAGAGTAGTAATATAGCTAGGGTGGGCAAAGGGGAGAGGAGAGCAGCTCCAGGTGCAAATTGTTCAAAGAAATGGTCAGCAGATGTTGATTGAGCTTCAGTGCAAAACCAGTACTTAAATGCCATTGGTTTCATTTGCAGTCTGAACTGAAGCACTTTAGCTCTGCATGTGTTGCATAAAATGTAGCAGCCGCTTGCTACAAAAGTAGTAATCAGTGTATTGCATTTTAAATGCAAACAGATTTGCTTTTAGATTTTAGGGAGGGTACCAGATCAGGGATGGGAAAGCAAGGGTTGCCAAAAAAGTTAGCAGAGCTGCCATTTAGGCAACCATTAGAGGTGCTTGTGACGCCTTGCCTATTCTGTTATCAGCATGCTTGCAGCTGTAAACTTTTATCCTGTCTGGGCAAGCCTGTCTTACCCCTAGAGTGAGAACTTATGGTGACCAGTCCATAATACTGGACATAGCTGCATAGTTTCTTCCCCTCCAGTTAGCAGTTCACTTCATGTTGTGTGGCAGTTATTGAAGCATTAGAGTCATCTCCATAATCCCACTCCCCTACTAGCTGATGTGGCCATGCATATTATGGCAAGGTCCTCCTTTAACCTCCTTTGGATACCTGCACTCTCTGTACACACATCTTTGGGCAACAAGCCCCTGTCCTCATGGCACTGGCCTGTTTTAATGTACAATCCTCTGCTCTGGAGAAGTTGGTCACTAGATAACCACAGCTCTTTCCCCCAGGATTGGTTTGCCATTGGTAACACTTTTTCCCACTTCCCCATGCCTTCTGCAACAGGTGCCTGTGCTGCTACTCAAACTTCAGGCACTTGGGTCATAGTCAGGGCTTTATCCCTCTATAACATGGACCTGACTTAAGCAGTGTCCCACTTATTCAATAATCAGAATTAAAGATCTGTTTCCCAAAGGCAACTAAACTACATTTTTTGGTTTTAAGCTTAGAGCCATGATTGGTACACTAAGAATTGGTTCCTGTGAGGTCCTCTTGGATGATGAGAGTGTCCATGGGGTTGTTAATAACAGCACCTAATTTACAGTTGTCATTAAGCTTATTTATCCATAGATTTCTGATATCTACTTCCACAGAGAGAAAGAAGATGCCATAAAAGAGTGGACCCAGGACAGGCAACTAAGAAACATCACTATTGACATGCCTTTTAGATGAGAAGGCACCACCACTCTTACAGTATGCATTTGTTGGCAGACCAAATTTGAAAATCAAAGGTGCTATCAGGGTTTATCTTTTGAGTTTGTCAGTAATGTCAGCATAAAGAATTGCATAAAGGTTTTGACAAGGTCCAGACAGGCAGTATAAACAAAATGGTCTTCATTGATGTCATCTGTTACATTAAAAAAAAACAACAGGATAAAGGAGGCATGCTCTGTCTTTCATGAAGCCAAATTGAACAGAGCTGAGAGTTTGTTGGCAACAATTTAATTGCATATGAAACTGCCAAAGATGCAGTACATGATTTACAAATGTTGCTACTGTGGATAATAGGGTGATAGTTGCCAAGGTCTGTAATGTAGATGCCCTAATGGAAGGGTACACTTATGGTTGTTGTCTGGAGATCAGATACATACGCTATAGAGGGACTAAGGTTTAAAAGGTTTAGGAGGGGTCTGCAGTGCTGTACTTTATACTAACTAGGAGACAGCTTAGTATATTGCCTGGGTCCATGGAGCTATTGCTTTTAGTCTTAGACATAGTGATGTGGGGGAAAGGGAAGTTTAGAGATTCAGTGGGATCAGACAAGGTAGTGATATTCAGATGGGGCTTGGTGTAGTGTTGGGTATTACTTCTAATTCTCATACCATAGTTAAAACAAGACCTTTTAATTACCTTGGAGTAGGTAGCTACTTTCTATTGATATCCTGCCTTAGCCTTCTCAATGGTGTACATAAGTACTTTGCTGCCCTAAGTATCTTCGCATGGTGAAAGGTGGGGAATCTTTATATGCAGCAAGTAGTGTATTCCTCTCTTTATAGAGTTTATTTGGGGTCTACCACAGGGGATTATTTCTGAATTTTCCATTAGACTTTGCCAAAAGAGAACAGTGCTCATTATGCACTGATTTAGATAAGCGTAGATGTGAGAGGCGTATATAGTAAGTAGTCTTAGTAGCTGGGTTGGTGGAGTGTGATTCTGAATCCCTTTAGGTCTTGATATAAGGAGAAGAGATTGACAATGGAGTAACCCTGAACATGACAGAGTTACTGTATAAGAGTGCACTAGTTCTGAGGGAGAAATAGAAGCAAATGACATTAGCATGGGGTCAGACACAGGCAGCATTTGTAAGGAAGAGGTCTAGTGTGCTATCACCTCTGGTGGTAAATTTGACTACTGGATCTAGGGAGTTGATATTGATAAAATCAAGGAATCAATATGGATACTTATTGTTTGTTGTATAATATGCCTAGTCTAGATAATGGATGAGTAGTTAAAGTCATTCAGGTTTTGCATATTGCGATCAGTAGATATATAGAATTCCCACATATTGAGGTAATCACCAGGAGACATTGAAGGGTATTTACACTTTGCAATAATATGATAATTAACTTTTTTTTGTGTGACTATGATATGCAGGAGTTTTGAAATTCCGTCATGCTGGATTTGATGTGAAATAATGGGGAAGTAGATAAATAACGATATTCTCCCCTAGTTTCCAGATGGTCTGAACAATTAATAGCCACAGTGCCCTGTAAGCAGGGAATGCCATCAGAAGTAGATGGTCTAAACAATTAATAGCCACAGTGCCCTGTATGAGGGGATGCTACCAGTAGTAGATGGTCTGAGCAATTAATAGCCACAGTGCCCTATACTGAGGGGATGCTATCAGTACAGTGAAGCCAAGTTTCAGAAGATACAAGTATATGCATAACATCAGGCATTTTTTTCAGATTCTTAGCATTCAGAAGTGCCACCTTAATGTTAAACATACTGGAAATGGTTAGACTGGAATGTTCAGGGATAAACGTTGCCTAAAAATGTGCTATGGGGATAGAAAACATTTTAGCTAATATGTAGAAGTCCTGTGGATAGAGATGCAAGACATCACTGCCAAAACAGGCTACCATGTTGATCAACACTTTTCATGCTACCAGAGATCACATATCCCTGGAATAACCACTCATTTAGCCAGTTGTTGACGTCAATTATTTTGTTCTGGGATTGTGACATCTTTCTCTGAAATGATAATATATTGTTCAAAACAAATCTCTTTCCTGCCATAGGCATATGAATGGAGAATGTATACATGTCTCTGTATGTTTCTTCTAGGGTAGAACATCTAAGGTTGTTTACCCTGATGTGGGTAACTTAGTGACTGCATTCATATTTTTTTGTTAGATCATAGGATCATAGGAAGATACTAGGCTCTTGGCCCTAAGGCTCTTATAAGCCTAGCCAAGAGTTTAGCCCATGTTTAGACAAGTCAGTAAGTCAGCACCTGATACCCCTGTCCAACAGGTCCACAGTTGAAATCCCAGGGGTGTATTTTCTGTTTCCCATCCAGTTATCCAGGTTGTGCTTAAAAAAGGATAATGAGGTGCTCTGCTTGACATGGAGAAGGAGTCTATTCCACAGATGGGGAGTCTCTGGGAGACAAATCTGTCCCGCCAACAAGTCCTACTGATGTCACAGACCAGGATGAGGTCATGCGTGTGGGTTACTCGAGTCAAGCTTGACTTGTGGATATGCAACATTCTCATCAAGTGGAATCTGAGATTGTTTTGTATACCAGACAGAGGTCACATCTGAGGAGTCTGTATGAAACTGAGTAGAGGTATGGGACTTTCAGCCTATCTGCGTATGGTAGATGTTTGAGAACCTGGATTCTCCTGATGAGGAACCTCTGTGGTCTTTCCAGCTGCTGCATGTGCTTTGAGAGGTACATGCTGAAAGGGGCATTGTACTCAATAATGGGCCTTATAAGGGAAGAATACAGGGAGGTTATGACCTCCGTGTCCCTGGATGAGATACCCTTACTTATAAGGTGGGCCATGTAGAAAGCTTTCCATACAAAAGAAGCAACATGGTGGTCAAAAGTCAGGTTGCTATCAACCTGGGTGAGCAAATCCCTCACGACTGACTGCGTGCTTAGGACATTGTTATTAATGCGATAATATGTGGAGATGTCACTCTCCCCAAAGGGGATGATGATGCATTTTTTGGTATTCAGCTTAAGGCCAAGTTTCTGGCACCAGTCATTTGTTTGGGTGAGACCCCCTTGGAGGATGTCACATCACTACGGGAACTGATGACCACACCCAGCTTGCAGTCATCTGCAAACTTGGTCATCCATAGCCCACTGGTTTTGTCCTTCACCTTAAAAAAGTATATCCCAAATAACAGAGGCCCCAAGACCAACCCCTGGGGTATGATGTTTGTTACAGGTCTACTGCTTGAGGTGGCTTCCTCTATATTGACTAGGTGGGTTCTGTCAGTGAGCCAGTTTGCTACCCATCTGGTAACATACACATTGATGCCAAGTTGAGAGAGTTTATCTATTATGCCTGAATGGAGAATAGTGTTGAAGGCTTTGGCCAGGTCAGGGTAGGTAGTGTGTACTGTCTTCCCCTCGTCCATGGCTTTGGTGACTGTCTCAAAGAAGGTGAGTAAATTTAACAGACGTGACCTCCCTTTGACAAAGCCAAACTGTGTGGAATCTATTGTTTGGAGATTGCCAATGTCCTTGTTAATGAGGTCCATGATAATCCGTTCCATGGCCTTGCATATCAGGCTAGTTAGGCTGATGGGTCTATAATTCTCTGGATTGGTGGGTGCTCCACCTTTGTGCAAAGGGATGACAGTGGCTCTCCTCCACTCAGCTGAGATGAAGCCAGTACTCAGGCTTTGGTTGAACAGGGTGCCTAATGGTGCTGCAATTTCCTGCCTGAATTCATGTAGGATGCAGTCAGGGATGTTATCAGGTCCCATGGAGGCTGTATTTTTTGCCTTTGAGAGATCAGTGATGACTTATTCCCTATAAGGGAAGGGTCAGGTACTGGAGATGTCCTGAATTACTGAAGGAGGGGACAGAGGGGTGAAGTTTTATTGATTCTGTCAGCCAGCATGTTGGCTATATCAGTGGCATTTGACCACCAGTTCTGAGCAGATCTGGGTGCTTCCTTTGAGATGGCGGGCAGGTTTACATCATAACATCAAAAACTTCAAATGTTACAACATTGAACCCAAAACCATGAAAGCTGAATACCTTGAAGACTGAGAACAGAGATTTTTTCCCTGGGAAAAAAATGCTGTTCCAGTACAAAATGAGAAACACACGAGCACTAAAAACTATTTCTAATGTGGGGGGCTTTGCCCCCCACCCCCCAGCATGGGGGCTGTGCCCCCCACACTCCCCTCCTTAAATATATCAACTCCAAAATCACACCACAGTGGAGGAGATAGCAAAGTCATGGAAACAGCCCACCGATTTCTTTCCCTGGGAAAGAATTCAATGTTCCGCAGCTTCGATATTGTCAGTTTTCGAACTTTCAAGTTTGAGGTTTTGGTGTTCAGACTTTTCAGCATTCGATGTTTAGATATACACCTGCTTTTCTTTAGTAGATGTGGCCAATTTGGACTTGGTACTTAAGAGCTCTAATCACTGCAGAAATCCTGGAGCCAGACAGACAACTGACTGTAACCCTAACTTTGCTCAACATGGAGAGTGGAACATCAGGGTTTCAGACTATAGAGTCTTCCATAATTAGTACATTGCCATGTATGGAGAGAGCATCTGAAGACATCATATGTGTGGTCTTTGAGCCAGAGTGACTTGGACCTGGTGCAGAGAAAGGTATGTATCCCAGAGACTACCCTGTCTCTGGAACAGGCTCCCCATCCTTATGAAGCAGAGCTCCTCCCTAACCCAATTCAAGTGTAGCTTGGACAATTGAATGGTGAACAGGAAATTCATCCCTGGCTTGGCACCTATGTCTCTAAAGGACATAGGCATCTTGTAAATGTTTCTTCTTCCAGGGCCCCTGCTTGTAAATGTTTCATCTACCAAGGCCCTGCTTGCACTTATTAAGGATGCCAGAACTTGTCAGAGATTTGGGATGCATAGCTAGGCTTAAAAAGTCCTTTGTGGTCATCAGCCTAGTAAACACCTATGAAGCTATAAACCTACTCTTAACTCATTACATCCGAGTGATGTCTCCAGGTGCATCTGTAGTTACCTCCTACTGATCCTCTAGGCATCAAATATTACTTGTTCACACTTGCATTAACAATTCCAAAACCATGCTACATACAGGGTATCAGAATATTTTATCTTGAAGCATACATAAACCTCTGTCAGTGCGTACTTGTTTGAATTGTAATGTGATAACTTTATTTTTAAAGACTCAGGCCACACCCATTTGTACTGGAGAGAATGAGTTAAGTGTGGGTGAAGGTACTGATGAAGCTGCATTTGTGAATATAGTACTCTGTGACTGAAATTTGTCTGAGAGGGGTCATGAAGGCTTATTTCATGATTTTTTCTAACTTTAGCATAAGGTGATCTAGTGATGGGTGGCTGTAATGTGTTACGAGTTGCTTATTGATATATGTTGTGTGCAACAGGCTAACATGCAAACCAAGTACTTATTTAAACATCTAACAAATTGCATCAGTGCAGGAGAGGAGTCAAGGATTGTCTTTAATATGTAATAGTTGTTAAACTACCTCAGAGTTCCCAATGCAAGCAGGCAGGTGACATAAGGGGATTATGAGCCCTTACTGAAATAGATCACTGAGCAATCAAGTTAACTACTTAACCTTCTGAATTACCAGAGATGCAGAACAACAGAAGCCCTGGATTCATCAGTGACTTGGTTACTTACTATGACCTGGCTACTACTGCTTGTTGCATTGCAAGTGCAGGCAGCTAGATATTGATGGCTTTCTATTCCTTCCCTTACCAGAAGTGAAACAGCACCACTAATCCCAAGCTGATTTTGAGAAGGGGATTGCAGATCTTCCAGTAATCAGTAGTCATGTTCCCGGATTTGTGTAACTTCTAAATATATATAGATAGATAGATACACACATATATCTATCTGTCTACTTATATATACATATATAATCTCTACATATGTACACAATATATATATATATATATATATATATATATATATATATATATATATATATATATGTGTGTGTATGTATTTGGTTTACCTTTACAATATCATGACAAACATGTGCGACTTTCAAATATCTGACTCTAAAGTTCAGAAACTGCACTTAGGTTCATAGGTTCATAGGATCATACTAGGCTATCTGCTCTAGGGCATTTATAAGCCTAGCCAGAGTATGTTTGGCTTTCGCCACCCATTTTAAATTAATTTTGCTATGCCCTTTTTCGAGGTTAGTATACTGTGCCTCTGTCTAACAGTGACACAGAAGTGATACCTGGGGTAAACCTATGATCTCCCATCCACTCATCAAGATTCCTCTTGAAGAGAGTCAATGAGGGACTCTGCCTAACCTGGACTGGGATTTTATTCCAGAGTGAAGGGAGCCTCTGGGTTATGAATCTGTCCCTCCAGCATGTCCTATTTATTTCAGTGCTGAGGTTCAAGTCTCTCAAGCGTGTAGCTTGATGGGATTTGGATTTTTTGAGGTGCAGCATGTCCCTTAATTCCGGGTTGGACATGGCTTTATACGTCAGGCACAGGTCGCCTCTGAGCAGGCAGTATGCCACTGAGTAGAGCTGGAGTTTCTTTAACCGGGAAGCATATGGCATCTGTTTGAGCCCTTTGATCCTCTTGGTGAGGTACTTTTGGGGTCTTTCCAGTTGCTGCAGGTGTTTGGTAAGGTACATCCCAAAAGGGGCATTGTACTTGATTATGGGCCTGATGAGGGATGAGTAAAGAGGCACGATGACCTTCCCTAATCTAGATGTGAATCCCTTCATGATTAGGTGGGCTATATAAAATGTTTTTCTAACCACTTTGGCCACGTGGTTGTCAAATGAGAGATTGCTATCAACTTGGGTCCCCAGGTCTCTAATTACTTCTTCTGTACTTAATGGATTACCACCTATGTGGTAATTTGTGGGCACTTTGTTTTTGCCAAAGGGGATGACTATACACTTTTTGGCATTTAGCTTGAGGCGATGGCTCTGGCACCAGTTGTCTGTTTCTATGAGGCCCTTTTGGAGGATGCTTGTGTCGGCTGGAGAGTCGATTATGGTGCCCAGTTTGCAGTCATCTGCGAACTTGGTCAGCCACAGTCCTTCTGTGTTGGCCTGTACCTCCGAGAAATATATATCGAACAAGAGAGGTCCCAGGACTGAGCCTTGTGGGATGCTACTTGTAACTGGTTTGGAGTCTGACATGGCTCCAGCAATTCTAACCATGTGGGTTCTGTCCTTGAGCCAGTTTGCAACCCATTTAGTGACATAGGGGTTTATATTTAAGCTGGTGAGCTTATCTATAATGCCCGAGTGGGGTATTGTATCGAAGGCTTTTGCGAGGTCCAGGTAGGCTGTGTGGACCAGCTTCCCTTCGTCAATGGCCTTGGTGACTGTTTCAAAGAAGTCGACCAGGTTTAAGAGGCAGGATCTGCCCTTAACAAAGCCGAACTGGGTAGGATCCAGTGTCTGTAGGTCCCCAATATCTTTATTTATGAGGTCCATGATGATCCTTTCCATAGCTTTGCAGACCATGCTAGTCAGGCTTATGGGGCGATAGTTTCCAGGGTCCATTGAGGCACCACCTTTGTGGAGAGGGACCACTGTTGCTGTACGCCACTCTTTGGGTACATACCTGTAGTAAGGCTGAGATTGAACAGTAGTTTTATGTTTGGGTTTAGCTCTTCTTGGAGTTCATGTAGGATGCAGCCCGGGACACTGTCTGGTCCCATTGATGCTGTGTTTTTTGCTTTGGAGAGGGCGGCTCTTACCTGAGCATCTGAGATGTCAGGGGGGCAGCACTCTGCTGGGATAGATATTTGCCCTTTTGGTGGGGAGGGGGAGAAGTTTGCACTGAACCTGTCAGCTAGGATGTTGGCAATGTCTGTGGGTTCGGTGTATTTTTTGTCATTTTGGACTAATTCTGAGCATATCTGGGAATTCCCACCCAGGTTCCTAACATAACTAAAGAAAGCCTTGTGATTATCCTTAGTGTCCTGTGCAATTTTTCTCTCGAAGCTGGCCTTAGACAATTTTATGAGTGCCCTTAGTTTTTTGCTAATACTGATCAGAGATGCCTTCCCTTTTTGGGATTTTGCTCTATCATGTAGTAGCTTCCTCCTTCTATTGTATAGTTTGTTTATGGCTAGGGTCCACCAGACAGGACGTCTGGCTTTGGAGGATTGGGTCTTGGTTTTATTTGGGGTTGCATGATCCATGCATTCCTGAAGGTGTTCATAGAATGCATTTATAAAGGATTCTGTGGTCTAGGCCGTATTTTCCACAGGCCTGGGGACTTTGAAGGATTCCACCTCGGTTATGAGGAGTGTGAAATTTGCTTTAGAGAAGTTTTTCACTGTGGTTTTCTGGGCAGGGGGTGGGGTCGGGATGTGAATATCCAGTGAGATCAGTTTATGGTCTGATCTTACCAGTGAGGGATACACTTCTGGTCTGGAGCATAGAGTCCCCATGTTGGTGATGATCAGGTCCAGTATGTTTTCCCCTCTTGTGGGACTGGTAACAAGTTGTTCCATAGCATTTGAGTTTATGAATTCTAGGAATCTTTGGGCTAGGGTGTTGGAGCTAGAGTAATGCTCCCAGTCTATGTTTGGGTAGTTGAAGTCGCCCAATATAATGGTGTTTGGAGAGACCTTCATATTTTCCAGTGTTCTCAGGAAGGCCGAGTGGGGTTCCTGGGTTTGGGAGGGTGGTCTGTAGCAGGCTATAAACTGGAAGGCAGTTTTACCCACTGTTAGTTGCACATGGATAGTCTCTGATGCTTCGTGCTTTGCCACCAACCTGGAGGTGTGGGTATCTTTGATGAATATCGATACTCCCCCTCCTTTTGTGGTCCGGTCCAAGTTTTGGAGCCGAAAAGCATGGTATGAGGTATAACCTGGTAGTGCTGGGGTGCTCTCGGGAGCCCTGAACCAGGTTACTGTTACTGCACGGATATCGATGTTCTCCATGCTAAGGAGAGTTTCAAGTGCGTGCATCTTGAGGTTTAGACTTCTGGCGTTGAGTAGCATTACTCTTAGTTTCTTATCCCTTGTGATACCTATGGAGGTGGGTTTGTCTTTTGAGCCTTGCCTAAAAAAGGCACTATGGGGGTAGCAAGAGCCTTTGCCAATATCTGAAAGCCCAGGGGTGACAGGTGCAAGCCGTCCCTAGCAAAGCATCATGGCTTGTCGAGCATATCATCCCAGGCTGACAGGCATTGGATCCCCTTTGAATGACACCAATACTTAAGCCAATTGTTGAAATTGATCATCTTGTCACTTTTGAATCCTAAACACACCGAAAGTGCAAAATAACAAAATTTGACATTCCAGGAATGTTGAATTTCTTCGAAACAGCTATCATGTCTGGATTTCACCAAAAACCATTATGCAGGGGAGCAAGCCCCCCTGCACACTCACACACTGTGCTAATTTGATATACTAACTCCAAGAACGCACTAGAGTGAGGGAAGGGGTACATGTTCCGATACCCACTGTAGTGCGATCTGCAGTCAGAATGCCAAATTCACATGAGCGAATACACACTGGCATTCCCTCATTTGTGAGTTTGGCAATTCATAGTTGTTATTCCGAACTTTTGCAAACGTCCTTTCGCACGATGGCGCAATGGTGCAGCGGTAGCATTGTTGCCTCGCAGCAAGATGTTCTCTGGTTCGATTCTCGGCTGGAGTGCCTTCTATGTGGAGTCTGTATGTCCTCCCCGCATTTGTGTGGGTTTCCTCTGGGTGTTCTGGTTTCCTCTCATGTTACAAAGACATATATCTGGAGCATTTCTCACCGGGACTCCACTGAAAATTGGCTTTGTTCCAAGTTGGACTTTCCCGGTTA